>NC_142932.1:19494125-19666625 GCF_046866305.1 Octopus bimaculoides | reverse complement strand
ATATATATATATATATATATATATATATATATATATATATATATATATATATGTGTGTGAGGGTGCAATGGGCCAGTGGTTAGGATAGCGGACTCGCGGTCGTAGGATCGCAGTTTCGATTCCCAGTGTTTATTGAACGAAAACACCTAAAGCTCCACGAGGCTCCGACAGGGGTGGTGGTGAACCCTGCTGTACTCTTTCATTACAACTTTCTTTCACTATTTCTTCCTGTTTCTGTTGTACTTGTATTTCAAAGGGTAAGCCTTGTCATGCTCTGTGTCACGTTGAATCTCCACGAGAACTACGTTAAGGGTACACGTATCTATGGAGTGCTCATCCACTTGCACGTTAATAAATGAGCTTCGACGTCATTGGTGCCAAGCTGTATCGGCCTTTGCCTTTCCCTTGGATAACATCGTTGGCGTGGAGATGGGAGGCTGACATGCATGGGCGACTGCTGGTCTTCAATAAACAACCTTGTCCGGACTTGTGCCTCGGAAGGTAACTTTCTAGGTGCAATCACATGGTCATTCATGAACCGAAAGGGGCCACAACGCGATAATAACGCCGGTGTTTTAATGGTGGCAGCTGATGAAGGAGATGTTTCTATGTGGCTTGCTTGTTTGTTGTACCTTATTTATCATTTTGTCCATGTTCTTTTGCTACGTCATGTACCCAGTTATGTATCCATATGTACATGTAGATGAAGGTATGTACATACATGTACATATTTATTTATTTATTTATTTATTTATTTATGGGTTTCAGCCAAGTGGCTGCGGTCATGCTGGAGCACCACCGTGATTTTCCGTCTTTATGCTGTGCTCTCTTCACGTTCCTTGCATGGCTCTTCTCCTCCACCTGATATAGTCCAATCAAGAGTTTTGATGGCACATCTGGTGTATAAGAGAATTTGACATCGCTGCCCTAAACTGTGTCTCATTTCGAGCCATTGGTTCGTCTGGTATCGTGGAGAGGAAAGCATCAAGTTTTGTCTTGAAGACCTCCGCATCCATGTCTTGCAGGTCTATCAAATATTTTGGCAGGGCATTGAAGAGCTGAGGTCCTCTGAAACCGAGGCTGTTGCAGTATCTCGTTCTTATGTGAGATGCAGTGGACGGCACCTTTGGCACCATGCAGTGGCGACCCGTGCGGGCATTCCTGTAGTACTTGATGCCAAAGTTTGGCACCAGTCCTTCCAGTATTTTCCATATGTATATTATTACATATCTTTCCCGCCTGCGCTCCAGGGAGTAGAGACCTAGTACCTTCAGTCGTTCCCTGTAGTTCATCTGTTGGACTGTGGCGATCTTTTTTGTATAGTGCCGCTGAATTGCCTCGATTTCTACTGTCCGCTTAACACTGTGTGGTGACCACAACTGAGAGCAATAGTCTAGGCGGCTGAGAACAAATGTCTTCCATAGAATCAACATGACTTTTTGATCCCTTGTACGGAATGTCCTCAGTATCCACCCTGCCAGTTGCCTGCACTTTGCTGTCAACTTGACAATGTGCATCTGAAATGATGCATCACTACACATGTTGATGCCCAGATCTCTTACTGTTCTGGGATTGCAGTACCTCCAGGTCCTGTGTATGCCAGTTGGGAGGCACTTGTGGCCTTGTAGCGCAGTACTTGAAATTTTTTTGCATTGAACTGCATATTATTTTGCTCTGCCCACTCATATATGGCATTTAGGTCATTCTGCAGGCTTACAATATCATCAGGATTCTTTATTGCCTGAGATAGCTTTGTGTCATCAGCGTAGCTAGTGACAGTGGCTCTCCGAGTGACCGTGGGCATGTCCAGAAGGGCCACTATGAACAGTAGTGGCCCCAGAACAGTTCCTTGCGGAACACCGCTCAATATTTGTGTTTCCCTAGATAGTTCTCCATTGGCTGCAACTGTCTGACTTCTACCATTCAGGAAGTCATGCAGCTACTCTCCTAATTTACCAGCTATGCCAAGGTTTCGCAGCTTGTGACATATCAAGCCATGATCAACTTTGTCAAAGGCTTTTGTAAAGTCGAGATATATCACATCAACATTTGAATGGTCAAGTAGCTGCTTCAGGACCCAGTCATAATGCTGCAAGAGCTGCGTGAGGCAGCTTCTACCTGGACGGAAACCATGCTGGGTCTCATTCAGCAAGTCATTTTCTTCTAGGAACGCAATCAATCTCCTTCTGACAATTCGTTCCATGTGAAATCAGAGAGATGGGCCTGTAGTTCCCAGCCTCTGCTCTGCTTCCACCTTTATGGACAGGACATATGATGCCTTCCTTCAGCTTTTTGGGAAGTTTACCATTTGCAAGGAAACTCTGGGAGAGTATCCGGAGTGGTCCTGCTAATTCTTGTTTACACGACTTTAAGAGGATAGCTGGGAAACCATCGGGGCCAGTTGCCGAATTTGAGCTCATTTCATTTATGGCAGCTATTACATCTTCCTCTTCAATGTCAATGTAGGTAATGGATGCAGTCTTTTTCTGCTGAGTGCTATTGTCAAAGATATCAGCTGGGTTCTTTATCTGCATGTGACTCAGAGGAGAAGTGAAGACACTCTTGAATTGTGCACTGAGCACTTCACTTATCCGTGTGGGATTTGCAGTCAGTGAGCCATTAGGCAGGAATAGGGGTCCTATCTTATACTCTACCGTAGCAGTCTCCTTTGCAAATCTATAGAAAGCCTTGGGGTTTGTTTTTATGCTTTCTACTGCTCTCTTCTTCTCTGCTCTCTCCTTTTCATGGGAGAGTTTAATCTTGTTTTCTATTTCTAACAGTGTTAGTTTTAATTTAGCCCTTTTCCTACCCTCCAGTTCTCTATTTAACTGGTTTGAGACCTTTGTTCTGTGTCTTATAAGGATTTTTCTGTCTCTAGAAATTCTATTGGCATGTTTGCTGGTCTTTCTATATGGCACGTATTTGGTGCATATGTCTTGTATGGTTGACATAAAATGACTTAGTTTGAGGTCATCGTCTTGTATAGAAAGGTTGTCATGCTAGTTTTGATTTCGAATCTCTCTGCAAATTGACTTCCAGTCCGCCCTGTGGAAATTCAGGTTGGATATTGCTTGAGTCCTCCTGATGGGGTGGGTGTCAGTGGGTTGTCTAGGACCATACATAATTAATTCTATAATGTTATGATCTGAGAGAGATGTGGGCGTTATTTTCACATTATGGCTTAGGCTCACATTGTTTGTGAAACAGAGACCTAAAATATTGCTTACCCTGGTTGGTTGGAGCATCACTTGTTCCATGAACAGCATGCTGGATAGTTCTAGCAATGATTTTGCCTGGCTTTGTTCATGCAGTGACATCCCAGAGAGGATGTGACCTTCAGGCCATTTAACATTTGGGAGGTTAAAGTCGCCTAGGAAAAGTATGTTGATGTGTTGGTCCAGATTTGTCAAGACCTCTTCTATGCGTCTGAGGCTGTTCTCAAATTTACCTTCCTGCTTTGCGGTATTTGGTGGACGGTATGTTGAGCATACAACTACATCAATTTGTTTTATGTGTACTATTAAAGTATCACATACAGAGTTTGAGTGTGATAGGAGTAGTAGGGGTGTGACATCTTCTCGGATGTACATTGCAACTCCCCCATGACTTCTATCCCTTCTGTCTGTTCGGAGTACGGCATACTCTGGTATATTTATCTCCGCATCTGCTATATTAGGCGTTAGATGCGTTTCGGTAAACACCATGCATATTGCTTGATTGCATGTTACTAGGTCTTTCAAGTATAGGAACTTGTCTTTGCCGCCTGTTCGTAATAGGCCCCGGATATTCAGTAGGAATATGCATATACTCATATATTGTTTATATATATATATATATATATATATATATGTATTTATAGATATACATATATATATATATATATATATATATATATATATATATATGAAAGAAGGTTTGAAAATGCACTTATTTTTAAAAGATATTTATTTACTTAACCGGTTTCATTTTTTTAGAAAAAGATTATCAAAAGTCTTTGAGAATAATAAAAAATGTTAAAAAACAGTCTGAGTATTAAAATGCATATATACATTCTTTGATGATAAAATATATTTAAAGTATAAAGCTTTGTATGAACTTTGTAGTGTTACATACTGATTGTCACACATTCTCTGATATTAAGGTGAAATTGTTAAAAACAGTGTTAAAAACAGTGTATGAAAATACACATATGGAAAAATACATATACATAGCCATTAAATTCTGGCTAGAAAAATACCCCAATGAGATCCCAGAAAGAATAAAAAAAGAATTCATCATCGAGGGCCTTAAGTTTATCCTTCAAAACAATTTTTTGAATTTTAATGATAACACCTACAGACAGGTATCAGGGACTGCAATGGGGACTAAAGTTGCCCCTACATATGCAAACCCGGTGATGGCCTACTTAGAATTGCAGATCTACGACAAATCCAAAACTAGATACGGCCTGTCTTTCCACCAATACCTGTTGAAGAATTGGAAACGTTACTTGGATGATTGCCTCATCCTATGGTCCCACACACTCGACCAACTCTTTGACTTCAAAACTCTAATTAACAGTGTCAACAACCATATCCAATTTACAATAGAATACAGTCAAGACCAACTTCCTTTTCTTGACATTCTCATTATAAAAATGGGTACCAGCATTGAGACTGATATTCATTACAAACCGACTGATTCCAAGCAATACCTTCTGTTCACCTCCAATCACCCAAAACATACAAAGACAAACATTCCCTTCAACCTTGCGAGAAGAATTTGCACAATTGTCTCTAATTATAGAACTCGAAATAAAAGACTCGAAGAACTAAAGGAAATTCTCCTCGAAAGACATTACCCAGCATCATTAGTTGACAATGGAATAGAACGGGCCAAGGCAATTGCTACCCATGACCTGCGAAAACCGAAACACATACACGGCACGTTAAATAGTCTCCCATATCTCTCAACACACAATCCTAGAAATGCAGAAGCTTACACAATAATATACAAAAACATCCCACTACTGAATCAAGACCCACGTCTAAAAAGAGTACTCGCAACCCATAAAATAATAAAAAGCAAAAGACAACCCAAATCCCTAAAAAACCTACTCACCAATGCAA
The DNA here is from genome assembly GCF_046866305.1 of Octopus bimaculoides. NCBI lineage: Eukaryota > Metazoa > Mollusca > Cephalopoda > Octopoda > Octopodidae > Octopus > Octopus bimaculoides. The sequence continues at coordinate 19,661,517 of NC_142932.1, read as the reverse complement.
AATTGCCCAACACAAGCCCACCACCTACTGTCAAAAAATGTGGTCGTTCCAACTGCAGGACCTGCATCCACCTCATGGAAGGAACAACATACAGATTCCAGTCGGGACACACTTTTGTCATAAAAAATAACTTCACCTGCGCATCAAAAAATTTACTTTATGCCATAAGGTGTGAAGGGTGCCACAAAGAATACATAGGGCAAACGAGCCTTACTCTCAGAGAAAGGATGACAGCCCACCGCCAACAATTGAGGGATCCCACCACAAGACAGATACCACTCAGTGGGCACTTAGATCTGTGTGCACAAAACAAGTCCCCCAAATTCCTAGTTTTCCCATTATACCAATGCTCAGACAACACCACTGACCAAACACGAATAAATAAGGAAAATAATCTTATTCAAAAATACAGACCACAGCTCAACATACTCTAACATAAGCCTCCTCCCCAGGTGCACGCCCAAAACAAAGACACACAGATACGCAAAATCACACACATCAATACAATGCAAACCTCCGACACGAACACACTTACACACATATATACACACACACACAATCACAGTATCTCCACACCAGAGCACAAACCCACATATATTTCAAGAAAAAACACATGCGCATATATATACTTACAATACAATTGTAGCAACCACAACCAACACCCATACACACATATGTAAACAGGTACATGCACACACCTACACACCACTCCGGCAACCACAAATCATATTCACACACGCATATTTGCATACATATGTACACACACATACAAACACCATACGCCTGTTCCCCAGTAAAAATGTCACACACACACTCAAAAGAAAAACACACACAATACAATCCCAACAATCACAACAAACACCCACAAGCACACATGCACAGAAGCATGCACACACAATGACACACCTCCCCGACAAATACAAGCCACATAGACGCACTCACACAAACACACGCACACGTATACACACATATACTGTACTAACAATACAAACAAAACTAATCACTCACAATTACAGCGCACACACACATGTACACATATACACCAGGAAACTACACAAACCATACCCGCGTACACACACATACAAACGCATACCCAGTACCAACATACACGGAACACACATGCACACACATACACCTCACCTGGATAAACCCAACGTACGAGGACACCTAATAAATACAACACACACATACATGCTCACACACACATACACCCTCATGCACACACATACAGTTGCTCCCTCACACACACACGCACCACAATGACAACTCAAACACAACCATACTTAGAGACACACACAAACTCACGTACACACATATAACACCCCCACCAACACACAACACAAATAAACATACGTACACATACAGACATACACATACATATGAACCATCACACACACATACGGTTGCTTACACACACACACACACACACACACACCACAATGGGTATTTAAAACAACACACTCACTCAGACACAGAGAGACACACACACACACTCACGTATACACACACTCCCACATTCACACAAAACACTCCCACGCACACACACAGATGCACACAGATGCATACATACATACACACACAGACGCACACATATGTACACACCCTCACACATACATACGGTTGCGCTCTCTCTCACACACACACATCACAAGGACGATTAAAACAACACATACATACTCAGAAAAATAGATATACGCACAGTCTCACGTACACACACCTAACATCCCCACCGACACAAAAAACACACAAACACACATACACACGCACTCACAAACGCACTCACGCACACACACGAACAAACACATATACACATACACACACATGCGCACACACAACACCCTAACAAATATTAATCACACACATACACACTCACACAAACGTGCACACACATACATACACCATCCTACCATAGATAAAAAAACACACACATACTCATATACACATGCCACACACGCACACATACAGACATAGGCATACACATACATATGAACCATCACACACATACGTTTGCTTACACACACGCACACACACACACCACAAGGTATTTAAAACAACACACCCACTCAGACAGAGAGACACACACACACTCCCACACTCACACAAAACACTCCCACGCACACACACAGATGCACACATACATACACACACATACGCACACATACGTACACACCCTCACACATACATACGGTTGCTCACACACACACACACACCACAAAGACGATCAAAACAACACATACACACTCAGACAAAGAGATATACGCACAGTCTCACGTACACACACCTAACATCCCCACCGACACAAAAAACACTCAAACACACACTCATATACACATTCCACAATAAACTCTGGGACCAATAAAAACGGCACACACACACACACACACACACACACACACACCCACACCCACACCCACACACACGGACACAAACACACATATATACACACACATAGAGATGTGCACAATACCAGTCCCAAAAACCAGTGAACCATGACAGACTGTCACAGACCAACCAAAAATAAAAAAATCTTCTTTAACTCTTCTTCCCTCCCACCCCAGCTAGCCAGTCATACTGTCTCTTAAGACAGTAAAACATTCCTTCAATATACACAAGAGAAAAAGGCCAGGTCAGTTCCTTCTCAATTTTATTCGATTGTCAAAGAATATGTATGAGAATATGTATATGTATATGTATTTTTCCATATGTGTATTTTCATACACTGTTTTTAACACTGTTTTTAACAATTTCACCTTAATATCAGAGAATGTGTGACAATCAGTATGTAACACTACAAAGTTCATACAAAGCTTTATACTTTAAATATATTTTATCATCAAAGAATGTATATATGCATTTTAATACTCAGACTGTTTTTTAACATTTTTTATTATTCTCAAAGACTTTTGATAATCTTTTTCTAAAAAAGTGAAACCGGTTAAGTAAATAAATATTTTTTAAAAATAAGTGCATTTTCAAACCTTCTTTCATATATATTTCCACTCGTACGGTATTCCACAACTTTACTTTATTATATATATATATATATATATATATATATATATATATATATATATATATATATATGTATATATGTACAACAAAAAATTATTGAAGAGCTATTTCTACAGGTGAGTGTATATACATAATTTACAGAGATACGAAGATATATATTTATATATATACGGAGCAAATAATTCACGAGTAAACAACAATTCACGGGAAACTAATTTGCGAAGACATCATTGACTCTATTATTATCTAGTATAACAATTTAAAAAATTATAACAGCAGAATCAATAATCTAGGCGATTGCAGACCCCCACCAAAAGCATTAAATAGCTGAAGGATTAAAAGCTATCAAAGGACATACTAAGTATGTTTACTTCTTGGAAATACCAGTCAAATCTCTTATTTAAATCGACACTCACAATAACTACAGAAATCAGACCGTTTGCCTTTGGAAAGCTTACTTGTGTAGTTATTATCAGTGTAGTCTGGCGATTTAAGTAATAATTTGTCTGTTATTTTCAGCAGGTAAACGTATTTAGTATGTCCTTTGATTAATTTATATATATATATATATATATATATATATATATATATATATATATATATATATATATATATATATATATATATATATATATATATATATATATATATATATATATATATATATATATATATATATATATATATATATATATATATATATATATATATATATATATATATATATATATATATATGTATATATATATATATATATATATATATATATATATATATATATATATATATATATGTTGTTGTACTTGGGGATGGTCATATTGCCAGTTTAGCCAATAAAAACACACGCACTGTATATTTGGTGTTAATTTTTTTTTTTTTTTTTTTTTTTTCAGCTTTATATTACATTAATCTTAATCTTAATCTTATTTCGGCCAGAGTTCTTTCGTCACACTTCTGTGACCTCATCAGTGGTCCTTTGTTTCCTTCTTTCTTATGTGTGTCTCACCTTGCTAACTATCAGCCATTTTGTCTATATATATATATATATATATATATATATATATATATATATATATATATATATATATATATATATATATGTTTATATATATGTGTGTACAAACACACACACACACACACACACACGCACACACACACACACACTCACACACACACACACCTATATATATATATAAAATTATATATACATATATTCACGTGCTGATATATGATCTACGTTGAACTCCTTATTCGCATAATCACCGAGCCGGGAGCTTAACTATGGTCTATCCATAGCACTTACTCAGCATTACCTGACAACTTTGAGTATTATTGACACCATTACCTCTCCTAACCCCTCTTTCTCTATATGTATACGCATACATGTATGCATACACACACACACACACACATATATATATATATACACTCACATATATATGTATGTATATATATACATACTTATATATATATATATATATATATATATATATATATATATATATATATATATATATATATATATATATATATATATGTATATATATATATATATATATATATATATATATATATATATATATATATATATATATATATATATATATATATATATATATATATATATATATATACATATGTGTACACACACACACACACACTCTACTATGAATGGAATTATTGCTCAGAATTTGGGTGTGTTTCTGAAATTGATATGAAAATTTCATGGATTTATAATGTGTATGATATCACTAAACTCAAATATCTCGTGTTTATATTACTTTAAAAAAATGTTTTTATATTTTGTTGTTGATATGCTAAATGATGCGATTACGAGAATTTTTTCTTTTATGTTAGAGTTCTTAAATATCGTTTGGAATAGATGTATGTTCTTAAGGAATTTAGTATATTCGACAAGTTATTCATATTGTAGCGATTCCACTACGCTATCAACATTATACCAGCATAAATAAAATAGCTAACTTAAAATCTGGGGTGAAAACTAAAATAGACCAAACGTTACCAATACACGGAGTACAATGCAATTTGTATGTTTCAGGGATTCAGAAGTCTTTTGTAATATTATATATTGTGTAATGTAAAAATCAACATTTATTAAAAAAAATGTGTTCAGATATTAGTTATACTGTGTATAGAGAAGAAAAAGTGGAGGCGTAATGGCCCAGGGGTTAGGGCAGCGGACTCGCGGTCGTAGGATCGCGGTTTCGATTCCCAGACCGGGCGTTGTGAGTGTTTATTGAGCGAAAACACCTAAAGCTCCACAAGGCTCCGGCAGGGGATGGTGGTGAACTCTGCTGTACTCTTTCACCACAATTTTCTCTCACTCTCTCTTCCTATTTCTGTTGTACCTGTATTTCAAGGGGCCAGCCTTGTCACACTCTGTCATGCTGAATCTCCCCGAGAACTACGTTAAGGGTACACGTGTCTGTGGCGTGCTCAGCCACTTGCACGTTAATTTCACGAGCAGGCTGTTCCGTTGATTGGATCAACCGGAACCCTTGTCGTCGTAACCGACGGAGTGCCAACCACCATAGAGAAGTAAAGCAACGAAACCTTTATATCTACCAATTTCCGGTTCAGGATCTTTGCCTCCAAAATGAAAAAAACAAAAGGAAAAAATGTGAATTAATTTTGCTTTATAGATATCGCATTTTAAGGGCGAAATTATAAGTGATTTTATATTTGGTGGAAAAACCTTAAAAGTCAAAGGTTTGTGCTGAATAAAATGAGCAATTTATTTGGAGAAGACTGAATGGAATTTGGGACCACACCATAATTTGTTTTTTGTAAAAATGTAAATAAGTCATCGGTGGAATTAAAATAGAAGAATTAAAAAATCTTGCAAAACAAATATGTAAACGGAATTAAAAAAGATTTTTCCTCAAATATTTTTCTGATGAATTAGATCTTTGTACCAAAACAAAGGCGAAGTTTTAAGTAAAAGAAAATTCTACACCAGTATTTAAACACTACGTTATCAACATTATACCAGTATAAATAAGATAACTAATTTGAAATCTGCGTTGAAATCTGAAATAGACCAAACGTTATCAATACACCGAGAACTACGTAATTTATATGCTTCAGGGATTCAAAAGTCTTTGTAATATTATGCATTGTGTAATGTAGAAATCTGCATTATTGAAAAAAAAATGCAGCATAAAAAATAATAATATTAAATCTGTGTTAAAAATTCCTCTTTTTCTCCCCTTCACCGTTTTCTATACAAACGTATGTCTACATTTAAGCATTATAAAAAAATGAATCTAAATTTTTGCTCAATGCTATCTAGGTGTGTGTTTTATGGCTAAAAATATTCTGCACAATCACTGAGGTAAAATTCGTGTATTCAACTCATATATATACACACACTCTCACACAAAGACCTATAGTCCACTATGAGTGAAAGCTTTACTCAAAATTTCGGTGTGTTTCGAAATGCATATGAAGATTTTACAAATTTATAAGGTATATGATATCACTTAATTGAAGCACGTTTATATTAACTCGAAGAAAATATTTATATATTTTGCTTTTTGATATGCTATACAATGCGTTTTCGATGAATACTTTTTTAATGTTAGATTTCTAAAATATCATTTGATATATATATATATATGTATATATATATGTTCGTAACGAGTATAGTATTTTTGACAAATTATTCATACTGTACCGATTCCTATTTAATCAAATTTGATCTATTTGTGGAACTTCAGCCCACTACGATATCAACATTATACCTGTATAAAGAAAATAACTAATTTGAAATCTGGGTTGAAAACTGAAATAGCCCAAACGTTATCAATACACCGAGAACTATGTAATTTATATGTTTCAGGGATTCAAAAGTCTATTGTAAAATAATGCATTGTGAAACGTAGAAATCTGCATTATTGAAAAAAATGTGGTAAGATATTACTTATGCCTATGGACAGAAAAATAAAGCAACGAAACTTTTCTTCTCACAAATGTCCGATTCAGGAACTTTTACCGAAAAATGAAAAAAATGAAAAGAAAAAGTGTAAATTAATTTTGATAAAAACCCTCTCCTTATGAACTAGTTTGAACGTATACTTTAAAGTAAACAACCACTGACTAGTTCATAGGTATATACATTTTTTTGTGTGGGAACCTGAAATAGAACCATATATATTTACGTTGTATTTACAAGTATAAAGAAAATAACAAATTTGAAATCTGGGTTGAAACCAGAAATAGACCAAATGTTATCAATACACCGAGAACTACGTAATTCGTGTTTCAGGGATTCGAAAGTCTACATTGTGTAACGTAGAAATGAACATTATTGGAAAAATGTGTTCCGATATTAGTTATGCTATATAGAAAGAAGTAAAGCAACGAAGCTTTTGTACTCACCTATAAACAATTGAGGATCTTCGACAGAAATGAAAAAAAAAAAAAAAAAATAAAATAAAAAAAAGAAAATATATAAATTAATTTTGAGAAAACAGCCTTTCTTTACTAACTAGTTGAACATATTCTTTAATATAAACAACCACTGACTAGTTCATAGGCAAATACATTTATTTGTGTTATGAACACGAAACGTTGTGCATATACATAAATGCATACATCCGTACACTCGCTTACAAACGTATGTCTAGATTTAAGCATTATAAACAAATGAATGCACATCTTTGCTCAATGCTATCTAGGTGTGTATTTTATGGCTAAAAAAATTCTGCACAATCATTGAGGTAAAATTTGTAAAATTTATGTAAATTTCATGTTGTTATGATAAAAGGAATTTCTAAAATATTAATGTTAACGTATACCAGCATAAAAAAATAATAATATTAAATCTGTGTTAAAAATTCCTCTTTTTCTCCCCTTCACCGTTTTCTGTATGTCTGTTTTTCTCCCCCCCCACTTTATCCTTTACTGTCTCACATTGCTCACACGTTACCATTGACCATCTTTCTTTTCCACAAACGGTCATCTTTCTTTTCTTTCAAGGCTGTCATAGAGCTTGAACGTATCCTATGTCAATCTTCTATCTTTTCTGTTGTTAGAGAAAATATTTCTCCAGAGGTTGCTATTTTACCTTCGTCTCGTCTAACGATCCTCCATGTTCGTTTTCGTTCGGTTTGGTTGAATGTCTCTACTGTCCTAGTTTTGCTACCAACTTTGACCATCCATAAATCCCAAAGTTTATTTTGGTTTTTATGGGAGCAGCTGGTTTCGAAGACTCATATAGTTGTTCAATTTTCGAAATAAGGAGTAGATAGGCTGCCGACAACTGATGAAGTTTCGTTCCCTATGTTATTTATCTTGATTTCCCTTTGCTATTCTAGTTGCTTGCGTATTCAACTCTTATATATATATATATATATATATATATATATATATATATATATATATATATATATATATATATATATATATATACACATATATATGTATATACAAACATACATGCATGCATACATACGTACATACATACATACATACATATATATATATATATATATATATATATATATATATATACATATATATATATATATTCTTTTTACATTTTACTTTTTATAGTCACTTGACAGCGGCCATGCTGGAGCACTGCCTTTAGTTGAACAAATCGACCCCAGCACATATTCTTTGTAAGTGTAGTACTTCTCTTATCGGGCTCTTTTGCCAAACCGATATGTTACAGGGACGTAAACACACCAGCATCGTTGTCAGCCGATGGAGGGGGATAAACATAAACACACATACACACACACGCACACACGCGCGCGCGCACGCACACACACACACACACACACACACACACACACAGAGATATATGACGGGCTTCTTCTTGTTTCCACCAATGAAATCTGCTCAGAAGGCTTTGGTCGGCCCGAACCTACAGCAGAAGCAGTGGGACTGAACCCGAAACCATATGATTGTTAGGCAAGCTATTTATCACGCAGCCATTGCTGCGCTATGCATATAAAACTAACTTACAAACACAAAGACTCTCTCACACACACACATACACTCGCACAAAGCACTCACGCGTGCATACACACCCACACCCACACCCACACCTACACTCTCACACAAAGACATATAGTCCACTATGAATGAAAGTCTTACTTTAAATTTCGGTGTGTTTCGAAATGTATATGAAGATTTTATGAATTTATAAGGTATATGATATAACGTAAATGAAGCACGTTAATATTAACTCGAAGAAAATATTTATATATTTTGCGTTTTGAAATGCTATACAATGCATTTTCGATGAATACTTTCTTAATGTTAGATTTCTTAAATATCATTTGATATATATATATATATATATATATATATGTTCGTAACGAGTATAGTATTTTTGACAAATTATTCATACTGTACCAATTCCTGTTTAATCAAGTTTGATCTATTCGTGGAACTTCAACCCATTACGATATCAACATCATACCAATATAAAGAAAATAACTAATTTGAAATCTGGGTTGAAAACTGAAATAGCTCAAACGTTATCAATACACCGAGAACTACGTAATTTATATGTTTCAGGGATTCAAAAGTCTTTTGTAATATTATAAATTGTGTAATGTAGAAATCTACATTATTGAAAAAAAAAATGTGGTCAGATATTACTTATACCTATAGACAGAAAAGTAGCAAACTTTTCTACTCACAAAGTTTCGGATCAGGATCTTTGGCTGAAAAATGAAAAAAAAAAAAAAAAAAAAATACGATATAGAATAAATAAGAACAAAAATATGTAAATTAATTTTGATAAAAACCTGTCCTTATTAACTAGTTTGGAAGTATACTTTAAAGTAAACAACCACTGACTAGTTCATAGGTAAATACATTTTTTGTGTGTGAACATGAAACAGAAGTAGATATATTTACGTTGTGCATTTACATAAATGCATGTATACGTACACTTGGAAACAAATGTATGTCTATTTGAAAGCGTTACAAAGTAATCCAGAATGTAGCTCAATGTTCAAAATAAGGAGTAGATAGGTTGCTGACAACTGATGAATGCTCGTTCCGTATGTTACTTATCTTGTTTTCTCTTTGCTACTCTGGTTGCTTGCGTATTCGACTCATATATATATATATGTATATATATGCGTACATATGTTATTTATTTTATTATCATTTATATACATAATAGACCAAATGTTATCAATACACCGAGAACTACGTAATTCGTATGTTTCAGGGATTCAAAAGTCAACATTGTGTAATTTAGAAATTGACATTATTGGGAAAATGTGTTCAGATATTAGTTATGCTATATAGAAAGAAGTAAAGCAACGAAGCTTTTGTACTCACCTATTACCGGTTCAGGATCTTCAACAGAAATGAAAAAAAAGAAAACGAAACAAAATGAAAAAAAAGAAAATATATAAATTAATTTTGATAAAACAGCCTTTCTTTACTAACTAGTTTGAACGTATACTTTAATATAAACAACCACTGACTAGTTCATAGGCAAATACATTTATTTGTGTATGAACACGAAACTGAAGTATATATATATTTACGTTGTGCATATACATAAATGCATACATCTGTACACTCGCATAAAAATGTATGTCTACATTTAAGCATTATAAACAAATGAATGCAAATCTTTGCTCAATGCTATCTAGGTGTATGTTTTATAGCTAAAAAAACTCTGCACAATCATTGAGGTAAAATTTGTAAAAGTTATGTAAATTTTATATTGTTATGACAATATGAATTTCGAAAATATTAATGTTAACATATACCAGCATAAATAAAAGAATATTAAATCTGCGTTGAAAATTCCTTTTTTCTCCCCTTCACCGTTTTCTATATGTCTCTTTTTCTCCCCCCCACTTTCTCCTCTACTCTCTCACATTGCTCACACGTTACCATTGTCCATCTTTCTTTTCCACACGTGGTTATCTTTCTTTTCTTTCAAGACTGTCATAGACCTTGGACGTATCCTATGTATGTCTATCTTCTATCTTTTCTGTTGTCAGAGAAAATTTTTCTCTAGAGTTCGCTATTTTACCTTCGTCTAACGATCCTCCATGTTTGTTTTCGTTCGGTTTCGTTGAATGTCTCCACTGTCCTGTTTTTTTTTTACCAACTTTGACCCTCCATAAATCCCAAAGTTTATTTTGGTTTTTATGGGAGCAGCTGGTTTCGAAGACTCATATACTCGTTCAATGTTCGAAATAAGGAGTAGATAGGTTGCTGACAACTGATGAATGCTCGTTCCGTATGTTACTTATCTTGTTTTCTCTTTGCTACTCTGGTTGCTTGCGTATTCGACTCATATATATATATATGTATATATATGCGTACATATGTTATTTATTTTATTATCATTTATATACATAATAGACCAAATGTTATCAATACACCGAGAACTACGTAATTCGTATGTTTCAGGGATTCAAAAGTCAACATTGTGTAATTTAGAAATTGACATTATTGGGAAAATGTGTTCAGATATTAGTTATGCTATATAGAAAGAAGTAAAGCAACGAAGCTTTTGTACTCACCTATTACCGGTTCAGGATCTTCAACAGAAATGAAAAAAAAGAAAACGAAACAAAATGAAAAAAAAGAAAATATATAAATTAATTTTGATAAAACAGCCTTTCTTTACTAACTAGTTTGAACGTATACTTTAATATAAACAACCACTGACTAGTTCATAGGCAAATACATTTATTTGTGTATGAACACGATACAAGTATATATATATTTACGTTGTGCATATACATAAATGTATACATCTGTACACTCGCATACAAACGTATGTCTACATTTAAGCATTATAAAAAAATGAATCTAAATTTTTGCTCAATGCTATCTAGGTGTGTGTTTTATGTCTAAAACTATTCTGCACAATCACTGAGGTAAAGTTTGTGTATTCAACTCATATATATACACACACTCTCACACAAAGACCTATAGTCCACTATGACTGAAAGCTTTACTCAAAATTTCGGTGTGTTTCGAAATGTATATGAAGATTTTACAAATTTATAAGGTATATGATATCACTTAATTGAAGCACGTTTATATTAACTTCAAGAAAATATTTATATATTTTGCTTTTTGATATGCTATACAATGCGTTTTCGATGAATACTTTTTTAATGTTAGATTTCTAAAATATCATTTGATATATACTCACCTATTAACAGTGCCCCTTCGACAGAAAAGGAAAAAAAAAAAAAAAAAACGAAATAAAGTAAATGAAAAAATATAAATTAATTTTGATAAAACAGCCTTTCCTTACTAACTAGTTTGAACGTATACTTTAATATAAACAACCACTGACTAGTTCATAGGTAAATACATTTACTAGTGTATGAACACGAAACAGAAGTATATATATATATTTACGTTGTGCATATACATAAATACATACATCTGTACACTCGCATACAAACGTATGTCTACATTTAAGCATTATAAAAAAATGAATCTAAATTTTTGCTCAATGAAAAGAAAAAGTGTAAATTAAATTTGATAAAAAACCTCTCCTTATGAACTAGTTTGAACGTATACTTTAAAGTAAACAACTACTGACTAGGTCATAGGTATATACATTTTTTTGTGTGGGAACCTCAAATAGAACCATATATATTTACGTTGTATTTACAAGTATAAAGAAAATAACTAATTTGAAATCTGGGTTGAAACCTGAAATAGACCAAATGTTATCAATACACCGAGAACTACGTATTTCAGGGATTGAAAAGTCTACATTGTGTAATGTAGAAATGAACATTATTGGAAAAATATGTTCAGATATTAGTTATGCTATATATAGAGAAGTAAAGCGAAAATCTTTTGTAATCACCCATTCTCAGTTCATCATCTTCGACAGAAAAGGAAAAAAAAATGATGTACAAAAAAAAAAAGAAAATATATAAATTAATTTTGATAAAAAAGTCTTTCTTTACTCACTAGTTTGAACGTATACTTTAATATAAACAACCACAGACTTGTTCATAGGCAAATACATTTATTTGTGTATGAACACGAAACAGAAGTATATATATATTTACGTTGTGCATATACAGAAATGCATACATCCGTTCACTTGCAAAGAAACGTATGTCTATATTTAAGCATTATAAACAAATGAATCCAAATTTTTGCTCAATGCTATCTAGGTGTGTGTTTTATGGCTAAAAAAATCTGCACAATCATCGAGGTAAAATTTGTAAAGTTATGTAAATTTCATATTGTTATGACAATAAGAATTTCTAAAATATTAATGTTAACGTATAGCAGCATAAATAAAAGAATATTGAATCTGCGATGAAAATTCCTTTCTTCGCCCCTTCACCGTTTTCTATATGTCTCTTTTCTCCCCCCCCCACTTTCTCGTCTACTCTCTCACATTGCTCACACGTCACCATTGTCCATCTTTCTTTTCCACACGTGGTCATCTTTCTTTTCTTTCAAGGCTGTCGTAGACCTTGGATGTATCCTATGTATGTCTATCTTCTATCTTTTCTGTTGTCAGAGAAATTTTTTCTCTAGAGTTCGCTATTTTACCTTCGTCTAACGATCTTCCATTATTCTTTTCGTTCGGTTTCGTTGAATGTCTCCACTGTCCTGTTTTTGTTACCAACTTTGACCCTCCATAAATCCCAAAGTATATTTTTTTTAATGGGAGCAGCTGTCTTCGAAGACTCATATAGTCGTTCAGATAGGTTGCTGACAACTGATGAATGCTCGTTCCGTATGTTACTTATCTCGTTTTCTCTTTGCTACTGTGGCTGCTTGCGTATTCAACTCATATAAGTATATATATATATATATATATATATATATATATATATATATATATATATATATATATATATATATATATATATATATATACATATATATATATATATATATATATATATATATATATATATATATATATATATATATATATATATATATATATATATACATATATATATATTTATATATATATATATATATATATGTATATATATATGTATATATATGCGTACATATGTTATTTATTTTATTATCATTTATATACATAATAGACCAAATGTTATCAATACACCGAGAACTACGTAATTCGTATGTTTCAGGGATTCAAAAGTCAACATTGTGTAATTTAGAAATTGACATTATTGGGAAAATGTGTTCAGATATTAGTTATGCTATATAGAAAGAAGTAAAGCAACGAAGCTTTTGTACTCACCTATTACCGGTTCAGGATCTTCAACAGAAATGAAAAAAAAGAAAACGAAACAAAATGAAAAAAAAGAAAATATATAAATTAATTTTGATAAAACAGCCTTTCTTTACTAACTAGTTTGAACGTATACTTTAATATAAACAACCACTGACTAGTTCATAGGCAAATACATTTATTTGTGTATGAACACGATACAAGTATATATATATTTACGTTGTGCATATACATAAATGTATACATCTGTACACTCGCATACAAACGTATGTCTACATTTAAGCATTATAAAAAAATGAATCTAAATTTTTGCTCAATGCTATCTAGGTGTGTGTTTTATGTCTAAAACTATTCTGCACAATCACTGAGGTAAAGTTTGTGTATTCAACTCATATATATACACACACTCTCACACAAAGACCTATAGTCCACTATGACTGAAAGCTTTACTCAAAATTTCGGTGTGTTTCGAAATGTATATGAAGATTTTACAAATTTATAAGGTATATGATATCACTTAATTGAAGCACGTTTATATTAACTTCAAGAAAATATTTATATATTTTGCTTTTTGATATGCTATACAATGCGTTTTCGATGAATACTTTTTTAATGTTAGATTTCTAAAATATCATTTGAGATATACTCACCTATTAACAGTGCCCCTTCGACAGAAAAGGAAAAAAAAAACAAAAAAAACGAAATAAAGTAAATGAAAAAATATAAATTAATTTTGATAAAACAGCCTTTCCTTACTAACTAGTTTGAACGTATACTTTAATATAAACAACCACTGACTAGTTCATAGGTAAATACATTTACTAGTGTATGAACACGAAACAGAAGTATATATATATATTTACGTTGTGCATATACATAAATACATACATCTGTACACTCGCATACAAACGTATGTCTACATTTAAGCATTATAAAAAAATGAATCTAAATTTTTGCTCAATGAAAAGAAAAAGTGTAAATTAAATTTGATAAAAAACCTCTCCTTATGAACTAGTTTGAACGTATACTTTAAAGTAAACAACTACTGACTAGGTCATAGGTATATAAATTTTTTTGTGTGGGAACCTCAAATAGAACCATATATATTTACGTTGTATTTACAAGTATAAAGAAAATAACTAATTTGAAATCTGTGTTGAAACCTGAAATAGACCAAATGTTATCAATACACCGAGAACTACGTAATTCAGGGATTGAAAAGTCTACATTGTGTAATGTAGAAATGAACATTATTGGAAAAATATGTTCAGATATTAGTTATGCTATATATAGAGAAGTAAAGCGAAAATCTTTTGTAATTACCCATTCTCAGTTCATCATCTTCGACAGAAAAGGAAAAAAAAATGATGTAAAAAAAAAAGAAAATATATAAATTAATTTTGATAAAAAAGTCTTTCTTTACTAACTAGTTTGAACGTATACTTTAATATAAACAATCACAGACTTGTTCATAGGCAAATACATTTATTTGTGTATGAACACGAAACAGAAGTATATATATATTTACGTTGTGCATATAGAGAAATGCATACATCCGTTCACTTGCAAAGAAACGTATGTCTATATTTAAGCATTATAAACAAATGAATCCAAATTTTTGCTCAATGCTATCTAGGTGTGTGTTTTATGGCTAAAAAAATCTGCACAATCATCGAGGTAAAATTTGTAAAGTTATGTAAATTTCATATTGTTATGACAATAAGAATTTCTAAAATATTAATGTTAACGTATAGCAGCATAAATAAAAGAATATTGAATCTGCGATGAAAATTCCTTTCTTCGCCCCTTCACCGTTTTCTATATGTCTCTTTTCTCCCCCCCACTTTCTCGTCTACTCTCTCACATTGCTCACACGTTACCATTGTCCATCTTTCTTTTCCACACGTGGTCATCTTTCTTTTCTTTCAAGGCTGTCGTAGACCTTGGATGTATCCTATGTATGTCTATCTTCTATCTTTTCTGTTGTCAGAGAAATTTTTTCTCTAGAGTTCGCTATTTTACCTTCGTCTAACGATCTTCCATTATTCTTTTCGTTCGGTTTCGTTGAATGTCTCCACTGTCCTGTTTTTGTTACCAACTTTGACCCTCCATAAATCCCAAAGTATATTTTGGTTTTTATGGGAGCAGCTGTCTTCGAAGACTCATATAGTCGTTCAGATAGGTTGCTGACAACTGATGAATGCTCGTTCCGTATGTTACTTATCTCGTTTTCTCTTTGCTACTGTGGCTGCTTGCGTATTCAACTCATATAAGTATATATATATATATATATATATATATATATATATATATATATATATATATATATATATATATATATATATATATATATATACACACACATATATATATATATATATATATATATATATATATATATATATATATATATATATGTATATATATATATGTATATATATGCGTACATATGTTATTTATTTTATTATCATTTATATACATAATAGACCAAATGTTATCAATACACCGAGAACTACGTAATTCGTATGTTTCAGGGATTCAAAAGTCAACATTGTGTAATTTAGAAATTGACATTATTGGGAAAATGTGTTCAGATATTAGTTATGCTATATAGAAAGAAGTAAAGCAACGAAGCTTTTGTACTCACCTATTACCGGTTCAGGATCTTCAACAGAAATGAAAAAAAAGAAAACGAAACAAAATGAAAAAAAAGAAAATATATAAATTAATTTTGATAAAACAGCCTTTCTTTACTAACTAGTTTGAACGTATACTTTAATATAAACAACCACTGACTAGTTCATAGGCAAATACATTTATTTGTGTATGAACACGATACAAGTATATATATATTTACGTTGTGCATATACATAAATGTATACATCTGTACACTCGCATACAAACGTATGTCTACATTTAAGCATTATAAAAAAATGAATCTAAATTTTTGCTCAATGCTATCTAGGTGTGTGTTTTATGTCTAAAACTATTCTGCACAATCACTGAGGTAAAGTTTGTGTATTCAACTCATATATATACACACACTCTCACACAAAGACCTATAGTCCACTATGACTGAAAGCTTTACTCAAAATTTCGGTGTGTTTCGAAATGTATATGAAGATTTTACAAATTTATAAGGTATATGATATCACTTAATTGAAGCACGTTTATATTAACTTCAAGAAAATATTTATATATTTTGCTTTTTGATATGCTATACAATGCGTTTTCGATGAATACTTTTTTAATGTTAGATTTCTAAAATATCATTTGATATATACTCACCTATTAACAGTGCCCCTTCGACAGAAAAGGAAAAAAAAAAAAAAAAAAACGAAATAAAGTAAATGAAAAAATATAAATTAATTTTGATAAAACAGCCTTTCCTTACTAACTAGTTTGAACGTATACTTTAATATAAACAACCACTGACTAGTTCATAGGTAAATACATTTACTAGTGTATGAACACGAAACAGAAGTATATATATATATTTACGTTGTGCATATACATAAATACATACATCTGTACACTCGCATACAAACGTATGTCTACATTTAAGCATTATAAAAAAATGAATCTAAATTTTTGCTCAATGAAAAGAAAAAGTGTAAATTAAATTTGATAAAAAACCTCTCCTTATGAACTAGTTTGAACGTATACTTTAAAGTAAACAACTACTGACTAGGTCATAGGTATATACATTTTTTTGTGTGGGAACCTCAAATAGAACCATATATATTTACGTTGTATTTACAAGTATAAAGAAAATAACTAATTTGAAATCTGGGTTGAAACCTGAAATAGACCAAATGTTATCAATACACCGAGAACTACGTATTTCAGGGATTGAAAAGTCTACATTGTGTAATGTAGAAATGAACATTATTGGAAAAATATGTTCAGATATTAGTTATGCTATATATAGAGAAGTAAAGCGAAAATCTTTTGTAATCACCCATTCTCAGTTCATCATCTTCGACAGAAAAGGAAAAAAAAATGATGTACAAAAAAAAAAGAAAATATATAAATTAATTTTGATAAAAAAGTCTTTCTTTACTCACTAGTTTGAACGTATACTTTAATATAAACAACCACAGACTTGTTCATAGGCAAATACATTTATTTGTGTATGAACACGAAACAGAAGTATATATATATTTACGTTGTGCATATACAGAAATGCATACATCCGTTCACTTGCAAAGAAACGTATGTCTATATTTAAGCATTATAAACAAATGAATCCAAATTTTTGCTCAATGCTATCTAGGTGTGTGTTTTATGGCTAAAAAAATCTGCACAATCATCGAGGTAAAATTTGTAAAGTTATGTAAATTTCATATTGTTATGACAATAAGAATTTCTAAAATATTAATGTTAACGTATAGCAGCATAAATAAAAGAATATTGAATCTGCGATGAAAATTCCTTTCTTCGCCCCTTCACCGTTTTCTATATGTCTCTTTTCTCCCCCCCCCCCACTTTCTCGTCTACTCTCTCACATTGCTCACACGTCACCATTGTCCATCTTTCTTTTCCACACGTGGTCATCTTTCTTTTCTTTCAAGGCTGTCGTAGACCTTGGATGTATCCTATGTATGTCTATCTTCTATCTTTTCTGTTGTCAGAGAAATTTTTTCTCTAGAGTTCGCTATTTTACCTTCGTCTAACGATCTTCCATTATTCTTTTCGTTCGGTTTCGTTGAATGTCTCCACTGTCCTGTTTTTGTTACCAACTTTGACCCTCCATAAATCCCAAAGTATATTTTTTTTAATGGGAGCAGCTGTCTTCGAAGACTCATATAGTCGTTCAGATAGGTTGCTGACAACTGATGAATGCTCGTTCCGTATGTTACTTATCTCGTTTTCTCTTTGCTACTGTGGCTGCTTGCGTATTCAACTCATATAAGTATATATATATATATATATATATATATATATATATATATATATATATATATATATATATATATATATATATATATATATATATATATATATATATATATATATATATATATATATATATATATATATATATATATATATATATATATATATATATACATATATATATATTTATATATATATATATATATATATGTATATATATATGTATATATATGCGTACATATGTTATTTATTTTATTATCATTTATATACATAATAGACCAAATGTTATCAATACACCGAGAACTACGTAATTCGTATGTTTCAGGGATTCAAAAGTCAACATTGTGTAATTTAGAAATTGACATTATTGGGAAAATGTGTTCAGATATTAGTTATGCTATATAGAAAGAAGTAAAGCAACGAAGCTTTTGTACTCACCTATTACCGGTTCAGGATCTTCAACAGAAATGAAAAAAAAGAAAACGAAACAAAATGAAAAAAAAGAAAATATATAAATTAATTTTGATAAAACAGCCTTTCTTTACTAACTAGTTTGAACGTATACTTTAATATAAACAACCACTGACTAGTTCATAGGCAAATACATTTATTTGTGTATGAACACGATACAAGTATATATATATTTACGTTGTGCATATACATAAATGTATACATCTGTACACTCGCATACAAACGTATGTCTACATTTAAGCATTATAAAAAAATGAATCTAAATTTTTGCTCAATGCTATCTAGGTGTGTGTTTTATGTCTAAAACTATTCTGCACAATCACTGAGGTAAAGTTTGTGTATTCAACTCATATATATACACACACTCTCACACAAAGACCTATAGTCCACTATGACTGAAAGCTTTACTCAAAATTTCGGTGTGTTTCGAAATGTATATGAAGATTTTACAAATTTATAAGGTATATGATATCACTTAATTGAAGCACGTTTATATTAACTTCAAGAAAATATTTATATATTTTGCTTTTTGATATGCTATACAATGCGTTTTCGATGAATACTTTTTTAATGTTAGATTTCTAAAATATCATTTGAGATATACTCACCTATTAACAGTGCCCCTTCGACAGAAAAGGAAAAAAAAAACAAAAAAAACGAAATAAAGTAAATGAAAAAATATAAATTAATTTTGATAAAACAGCCTTTCCTTACTAACTAGTTTGAACGTATACTTTAATATAAACAACCACTGACTAGTTCATAGGTAAATACATTTACTAGTGTATGAACACGAAACAGAAGTATATATATATATTTACGTTGTGCATATACATAAATACATACATCTGTACACTCGCATACAAACGTATGTCTACATTTAAGCATTATAAAAAAATGAATCTAAATTTTTGCTCAATGAAAAGAAAAAGTGTAAATTAAATTTGATAAAAAACCTCTCCTTATGAACTAGTTTGAACGTATACTTTAAAGTAAACAACTACTGACTAGGTCATAGGTATATAAATTTTTTTGTGTGGGAACCTCAAATAGAACCATATATATTTACGTTGTATTTACAAGTATAAAGAAAATAACTAATTTGAAATCTGTGTTGAAACCTGAAATAGACCAAATGTTATCAATACACCGAGAACTACGTAATTCAGGGATTGAAAAGTCTACATTGTGTAATGTAGAAATGAACATTATTGGAAAAATATGTTCAGATATTAGTTATGCTATATATAGAGAAGTAAAGCGAAAATCTTTTGTAATTACCCATTCTCAGTTCATCATCTTCGACAGAAAAGGAAAAAAAAATGATGTAAAAAAAAAAGAAAATATATAAATTAATTTTGATAAAAAAGTCTTTCTTTACTAACTAGTTTGAACGTATACTTTAATATAAACAATCACAGACTTGTTCATAGGCAAATACATTTATTTGTGTATGAACACGAAACAGAAGTATATATATATTTACGTTGTGCATATAGAGAAATGCATACATCCGTTCACTTGCAAAGAAACGTATGTCTATATTTAAGCATTATAAACAAATGAATCCAAATTTTTGCTCAATGCTATCTAGGTGTGTGTTTTATGGCTAAAAAAATCTGCACAATCATCGAGGTAAAATTTGTAAAGTTATGTAAATTTCATATTGTTATGACAATAAGAATTTCTAAAATATTAATGTTAACGTATAGCAGCATAAATAAAAGAATATTGAATCTGCGATGAAAATTCCTTTCTTCGCCCCTTCACCGTTTTCTATATGTCTCTTTTCTCCCCCCCACTTTCTCGTCTACTCTCTCACATTGCTCACACGTTACCATTGTCCATCTTTCTTTTCCACACGTGGTCATCTTTCTTTTCTTTCAAGGCTGTCGTAGACCTTGGATGTATCCTATGTATGTCTATCTTCTATCTTTTCTGTTGTCAGAGAAATTTTTTCTCTAGAGTTCGCTATTTTACCTTCGTCTAACGATCTTCCATTATTCTTTTCGTTCGGTTTCGTTGAATGTCTCCACTGTCCTGTTTTTGTTACCAACTTTGACCCTCCATAAATCCCAAAGTATATTTTGGTTTTTATGGGAGCAGCTGTCTTCGAAGACTCATATAGTCGTTCAGATAGGTTGCTGACAACTGATGAATGCTCGTTCCGTATGTTACTTATCTCGTTTTCTCTTTGCTACTGTGGCTGCTTGCGTATTCAACTCATATAAGTATATATATATATATATATATATATATATATATATATATATATATATATATATATATATATACACACACATATATATATATATATATATATATATATATATATATATATATATATATATATATATGTATATATATATATGTATATATATGCGTACATATGTTATTTATTTTATTATCATTTATATACATAATAGACCAAATGTTATCAATACACCGAGAACTACGTAATTCGTATGTTTCAGGGATTCAAAAGTCAACATTGTGTAATTTAGAAATTGACATTATTGGGAAAATGTGTTCAGATATTAGTTATGCTATATAGAAAGAAGTAAAGCAACGAAGCTTTTGTACTCACCTATTACCGGTTCAGGATCTTCAACAGAAATGAAAAAAAAGAAAACGAAACAAAATGAAAAAAAAGAAAATATATAAATTAATTTTGATAAAACAGCCTTTCTTTACTAACTAGTTTGAACGTATACTTTAATATAAACAACCACTGACTAGTTCATAGGCAAATACATTTATTTGTGTATGAACACGATACAAGTATATATATATTTACGTTGTGCATATACATAAATGTATACATCTGTACACTCGCATACAAACGTATGTCTACATTTAAGCATTATAAAAAAATGAATCTAAATTTTTGCTCAATGCTATCTAGGTGTGTGTTTTATGTCTAAAACTATTCTGCACAATCACTGAGGTAAAGTTTGTGTATTCAACTCATATATATACACACACTCTCACACAAAGACCTATAGTCCACTATGACTGAAAGCTTTACTCAAAATTTCGGTGTGTTTCGAAATGTATATGAAGATTTTACAAATTTATAAGGTATATGATATCACTTAATTGAAGCACGTTTATATTAACTTCAAGAAAATATTTATATATTTTGCTTTTTGATATGCTATACAATGCGTTTTCGATGAATACTTTTTTAATGTTAGATTTCTAAAATATCATTTGATATATACTCACCTATTAACAGTGCCCCTTCGACAGAAAAGGAAAAAAAAAACAAAAAAAACGAAATAAAGTAAATGAAAAAATATAAATTAATTTTGATAAAACAGCCTTTCCTTACTAACTAGTTTGAACGTATACTTTAATATAAACAACCACTGACTAGTTCATAGGTAAATACATTTACTAGTGTATGAACACGAAACAGAAGTATATATATATATTTACGTTGTGCATATACATAAATACATACATCTGTACACTCGCATACAAACGTATGTCTACATTTAAGCATTATAAAAAAATGAATCTAAATTTTTGCTCAATGAAAAGAAAAAGTGTAAATTAAATTTGATAAAAAACCTCTCCTTATGAACTAGTTTGAACGTATACTTTAAAGTAAACAACTACTGACTAGGTCATAGGTATATACATTTTTTTGTGTGGGAACCTCAAATAGAACCATATATATTTACGTTGTATTTACAAGTATAAAGAAAATAACTAATTTGAAATCTGGGTTGAAACCTGAAATAGACCAAATGTTATCAATACACCGAGAACTACGTATTTCAGGGATTGAAAAGTCTACATTGTGTAATGTAGAAATGAACATTATTGGAAAAATATGTTCAGATATTAGTTATGCTATATATAGAGAAGTAAAGCGAAAATCTTTTGTAATCACCCATTCTCAGTTCATCATCTTCGACAGAAAAGGAAAAAAAAATGATGTACAAAAAAAAAAGAAAATATATAAATTAATTTTGATAAAAAAGTCTTTCTTTACTCACTAGTTTGAACGTATACTTTAATATAAACAACCACAGACTTGTTCATAGGCAAATACATTTATTTGTGTATGAACACGAAACAGAAGTATATATATATTTACGTTGTGCATATACAGAAATGCATACATCCGTTCACTTGCAAAGAAACGTATGTCTATATTTAAGCATTATAAACAAATGAATCCAAATTTTTGCTCAATGCTATCTAGGTGTGTGTTTTATGGCTAAAAAAATCTGCACAATCATCGAGGTAAAATTTGTAAAGTTATGTAAATTTCATATTGTTATGACAATAAGAATTTCTAAAATATTAATGTTAACGTATAGCAGCATAAATAAAAGAATATTGAATCTGCGATGAAAATTCCTTTCTTCGCCCCTTCACCGTTTTCTATATGTCTCTTTTCTCCCCCCCCCCACTTTCTCGTCTACTCTCTCACATTGCTCACACGTCACCATTGTCCATCTTTCTTTTCCACACGTGGTCATCTTTCTTTTCTTTCAAGGCTGTCGTAGACCTTGGATGTATCCTATGTATGTCTATCTTCTATCTTTTCTGTTGTCAGAGAAATTTTTTCTCTAGAGTTCGCTATTTTACCTTCGTCTAACGATCTTCCATTATTCTTTTCGTTCGGTTTCGTTGAATGTCTCCACTGTCCTGTTTTTGTTACCAACTTTGACCCTCCATAAATCCCAAAGTATATTTTTTTTAATGGGAGCAGCTGTCTTCGAAGACTCATATAGTCGTTCAGATAGGTTGCTGACAACTGATGAATGCTCGTTCCGTATGTTACTTATCTCGTTTTCTCTTTGCTACTGTGGCTGCTTGCGTATTCAACTCATATAAGTATATATATATATATATATATATATATATATATATATATATATATATATATATATATATATATATATATATATATATATATATATATATATATACATATATATATATATATATATATATATATATATATATATATATATATATATATATATATATATATATATATATATATATATATACATATATATATATTTATATATATATATATATATATATGTATATATATATGTATATATATGCGTACATATGTTATTTATTTTATTATCATTTATATACATAATAGACCAAATGTTATCAATACACCGAGAACTACGTAATTCGTATGTTTCAGGGATTCAAAAGTCAACATTGTGTAATTTAGAAATTGACATTATTGGGAAAATGTGTTCAGATATTAGTTATGCTATATAGAAAGAAGTAAAGCAACGAAGCTTTTGTACTCACCTATTACCGGTTCAGGATCTTCAACAGAAATGAAAAAAAAGAAAATGAAACGAAATGAAAAAAAAGAAAATATATAAATTAATTTTGATAAAACAGCCTTTCTTTACTAACTAGTTTGAACGTATACTTTAATATAAACAACCACTGACTAGTTCATAGGCAAATACATTTATTTGTGTATGAACACGATACAAGTATATATATATTTACGTTGTGCATATACATAAATGTATACATCTGTACACTCGCATACAAACGTATGTCTACATTTAAGCATTATAAAAAAATGAATCTAAATTTTTGCTCAATGCTATCTAGGTGTGTGTTTTATGTCTAAAACTATTCTGCACAATCACTGAGGTAAAGTTTGTGTATTCAACTCTCATATATATACACACACTCTCACACAAAGACCTATAGTCCACTATGACTGAAAGCTTTACTCAAAATTTCGGTGTGTTTCGAAATGTATATGAAGATTTTACAAATTTATAAGGTATATGATATCACTTAATTGAAGCACGTTTATATTAACTTCAAGAAAATATTTATATATTTTGCTTTTTGATATGCTATACAATGCGTTTTCGATGAATACTTTTTTAATGTTAGATTTCTAAAATATCATTTGATATATACTCACCTATTAACAGTGCCCCTTCGACAGAAAAGGAAAAAAAAAACAAAAAAAACGAAATAAAGTAAATGAAAAAATATAAATTAATTTTGATAAAACAGCCTTTCCTTACTAACTAGTTTGAACGTATACTTTAATATAAACAACCACTGACTAGTTCATAGGTAAATACATTTACTAGTGTATGAACACGAAACAGAAGTATATATATATATTTACGTTGTGCATATACATAAATACATACATCTGTACACTCGCATACAAACGTATGTCTACATTTAAGCATTATAAAAAAATGAATCTAAATTTTTGCTCAATGAAAAGAAAAAGTGTAAATTAAATTTGATAAAAAACCTCTCCTTATGAACTAGTTTGAACGTATACTTTAAAGTAAACAACTACTGACTAGGTCATAGGTATATAAATTTTTTTGTGTGGGAACCTCAAATAGAACCATATATATTTACGTTGTATTTACAAGTATAAAGAAAATAACTAATTTGAAATCTGTGTTGAAACCTGAAATAGACCAAATGTTATCAATACACCGAGAACTACGTAATTCAGGGATTGAAAAGTCTACATTGTGTAATGTAGAAATGAACATTATTGGAAAAATATGTTCAGATATTAGTTATGCTATATATAGAGAAGTAAAGCGAAAATCTTTTGTAATCACCCATTCTCAGTTCATCATCTTCGACAGAAAAGGAAAAAAAAATGATGTAAAAAAAAAAGAAAATATATAAATTAATTTTGATAAAAAAGTCTTTCTTTACTCACTAGTTTGAACGTATACTTTAATATAAACAACCACAGACTTGTTCATAGGCAAATACATTTATTTGTGTATGAACACGAAACAGAAGTATATATATATTTACGTTGTGCATATAGAGAAATGCATACATCCGTTCACTTGCAAAGAAACGTATGTCTATATTTAAGCATTATAAACAAATGAATCCAAATTTTTGCTCAATGCTATCTAGGTGTGTGTTTTATGGCTAAAAAAATCTGCACAATCATCGAGGTAAAATTTGTAAAGTTATGTAAATTTCATATTGTTATGACAATAAGAATTTCTAAAATATTAATGTTAACGTATAGCAGCATAAATAAAAGAATATTGAATCTGCGATGAAAATTCCTTTCTTCGCCCCTTCACCGTTTTCTATATGTCTCTTTTCTCCCCCCCCCACTTTCTCGTCTACTCTCTCACATTGCTCACACGTTACCATTGTCCATCTTTCTTTTCCACACGTGGTCATCTTTCTTTTCTTTCAAGGCTGTCGTAGACCTTGGATGTATCCTATGTATGTCTATCTTCTATCTTTTCTGTTGTCAGAGAAATTTTTTCTCTAGAGTTCGCTATTTTACCTTCGTCTAACGATCTTCCATTATTCTTTTCGTTCGGTTTCGTTGAATGTCTCCACTGTCCTGTTTTTGTTACCAACTTTGACCCTCCATAAATCCCAAAGTATATTTTGGTTTTTATGGGAGCAGCTGTCTTCGAAGACTCATATAGTCGTTCAGATAGGTTGCTGACAACTGATGAATGCTCGTTCCGTATGTTACTTATCTCGTTTTCTCTTTGCTACTGTGGCTGCTTGCGTATTCAACTCATATAAGTATATATATATATATATATATATATATATATATATATATATATATATACACACACATATATATATATATATATATATATATATATATATATATATATATATATATATATATATATATATATATATATATATATGTATATATATATATGTATATATATGCGTACATATGTTATTTATTTTATTATCATTTATATACATAATAGACCAAATGTTATCAATACACCGAGAACTACGTAATTCGTATGTTTCAGGGATTCAAAAGTCAACATTGTGTAATTTAGAAATTGACATTATTGGGAAAATGTGTTCAGATATTAGTTATGCTATATAGAAAGAAGTAAAGCAACGAAGCTTTTGTACTCACCTATTACCGGTTCAGGATCTTCAACAGAAATGAAAAAAAAGAAAACGAAACAAAATGAAAAAAAAGAAAATATATAAATTAATTTTGATAAAACAGCCTTTCTTTACTAACTAGTTTGAACGTATACTTTAATATAAACAACCACTGACTAGTTCATAGGCAAATACATTTATTTGTGTATGAACACGATACAAGTATATATATATTTACGTTGTGCATATACATAAATGTATACATCTGTACACTCGCATACAAACGTATGTCTACATTTAAGCATTATAAAAAAATGAATCTAAATTTTTGCTCAATGCTATCTAGGTGTGTGTTTTATGTCTAAAACTATTCTGCACAATCACTGAGGTAAAGTTTGTGTATTCAACTCATATATATACACACACTCTCACACAAAGACCTATAGTCCACTATGACTGAAAGCTTTACTCAAAATTTCGGTGTGTTTCGAAATGTATATGAAGATTTTACAAATTTATAAGGTATATGATATCACTTAATTGAAGCACGTTTATATTAACTTCAAGAAAATATTTATATATTTTGCTTTTTGATATACTATACAATGCGTTTTCGATGAATACTTTTTTAATGTTAGATTTCTAAAATATCATTTGATATATACTCACCTATTAACAGTGCCCCTTCGACAGAAAAGGAAAAAAAAAAAAAAAAAACGAAATAAAGTAAATGAAAAAATATAAATTAATTTTGATAAAACAGCCTTTCCTTACTAACTAGTTTGAACGTATACTTTAATATAAACAACCACTGACTAGTTCATAGGTAAATACATTTACTAGTGTATGAACACGAAACAGAAGTATATATATATATTTACGTTGTGCATATACATAAATACATACATCTGTACACTCGCATACAAACGTATGTCTACATTTAAGCATTATAAAAAAATGAATCTAAATTTTTGCTCAATGAAAAGAAAAAGTGTAAATTAAATTTGATAAAAAACCCCTCCTTATGAACTAGTTTGAACGTATACTTTAAAGTAAACAACTACTGACTAGGTCATAGGTATATACATTTTTTTGTGTGGGAACCTCAAATAGAACCATATATATTTACGTTGTATTTACAAGTATAAAGAAAATAACTAATTTGAAATCTGGGTTGAAACCTGAAATAGACCAAATGTTATCAATACACCGAGAACTACGTATTTCAGGGATTGAAAAGTCTACATTGTGTAATGTAGAAATGAACATTATTGGAAAAATATGTTCAGATATTAGTTATGCTATATATAGAGAAGTAAAGCGAAAATCTTTTGTAATCACCCATTCTCAGTTCATCATCTTCGACAGAAAAGGAAAAAAAAATGATGTACAAAAAAAAAAGAAAATATATAAATTAATTTTGATAAAAAAGTCTTTCTTTACTCACTAGTTTGAACGTATACTTTAATATAAACAACCACAGACTTGTTCATAGGCAAATACATTTATTTGTGTATGAACACGAAACAGAAGTATATATATATTTACGTTGTGCATATACAGAAATGCATACATCCGTTCACTTGCAAAGAAACGTATGTCTATATTTAAGCATTATAAACAAATGAATCCAAATTTTTGCTCAATGCTATCTAGGTGTGTGTTTTATGGCTAAAAAAATCTGCACAATCATCGAGGTAAAATTTGTAAAGTTATGTAAATTTCATATTGTTATGACAATAAGAATTTCTAAAATATTAATGTTAACGTATAGCAGCATAAATAAAAGAATATTGAATCTGCGATGAAAATTCCTTTCTTCGCCCCTTCACCGTTTTCTATATGTCTCTTTTCTCCCCCCCCCCACTTTCTCGTCTACTCTCTCACATTGCTCACACGTCACCATTGTCCATCTTTCTTTTCCACACGTGGTCATCTTTCTTTTCTTTCAAGGCTGTCGTAGACCTTGGATGTATCCTATGTATGTCTATCTTCTATCTTTTCTGTTGTCAGAGAAATTTTTTCTCTAGAGTTCGCTATTTTACCTTCGTCTAACGATCTTCCATTATTCTTTTCGTTCGGTTTCGTTGAATGTCTCCACTGTCCTGTTTTTGTTACCAACTTTGACCCTCCATAAATCCCAAAGTATATTTTTTTTAATGGGAGCAGCTGTCTTCGAAGACTCATATAGTCGTTCAGATAGGTTGCTGACAACTGATGAATGCTCGTTCCGTATGTTACTTATCTCGTTTTCTCTTTGCTACTGTGGCTGCTTGCGTATTCAACTCATATAAGTATATATATATATATATATATATATATATATATATATATATATATATATATATATATATATATATATATATATATATATATATACATATATATATATTTATATATATATATATATATATATATGTATATATATATGTATATATATGCGTACATATGTTATTTATTTTATTATCATTTATATACATAATAGACCAAATGTTATCAATACACCGAGAACTACGTAATTCGTATGTTTCAGGGATTCAAAAGTCAACATTGTGTAATTTAGAAATTGACATTATTGGGAAAATGTGTTCAGATATTAGTTATGCTATATAGAAAGAAGTAAAGCAACGAAGCTTTTGTACTCACCTATTACCGGTTCAGGATCTTCAACAGAAATGAAAAAAAAGAAAATGAAACGAAATGAAAAAAAAGAAAATATATAAATTAATTTTGATAAAACAGCCTTTCTTTACTAACTAGTTTGAACGTATACTTTAATATAAACAACCACTGACTAGTTCATAGGCAAATACATTTATTTGTGTATGAACACGATACAAGTATATATATATTTACGTTGTGCATATACATAAATGTATACATCTGTACACTCGCATACAAACGTATGTCTACATTTAAGCATTATAAAAAAATGAATCTAAATTTTTGCTCAATGCTATCTAGGTGTGTGTTTTATGTCTAAAACTATTCTGCACAATCACTGAGGTAAAGTTTGTGTATTCAACTCATATATATACACACACTCTCACACAAAGACCTATAGTCCACTATGACTGAAAGCTTTACTCAAAATTTCGGTGTGTTTCGAAATGTATATGAAGATTTTACAAATTTATAAGGTATATGATATCACTTAATTGAAGCACGTTTATATTAACTTCAAGAAAATATTTATATATTTTGCTTTTTGATATGCTATACAATGCGTTTTCGATGAATACTTTTTTAATGTTAGATTTCTAAAATATCATTTGAGATATACTCACCTATTAACAGTGCCCCTTCGACAGAAAAGGAAAAAAAAAAACAAAAAAAACGAAATAAAGTAAATGAAAAAATATAAATTAATTTTGATAAAACAGCCTTTCCTTACTAACTAGTTTGAACGTATACTTTAATATAAACAACCACTGACTAGTTCATAGGTAAATACATTTACTAGTGTATGAACACGAAACAGAAGTATATATATATATTTACGTTGTGCATATACATAAATACATACATCTGTACACTCGCATACAAACGTATGTCTACATTTAAGCATTATAAAAAAATGAATCTAAATTTTTGCTCAATGAAAAGAAAAAGTGTAAATTAAATTTGATAAAAAACCTCTCCTTATGAACTAGTTTGAACGTATACTTTAAAGTAAACAACTACTGACTAGGTCATAGGTATATAAATTTTTTTGTGTGGGAACCTCAAATAGAACCATATATATTTACGTTGTATTTACAAGTATAAAGAAAATAACTAATTTGAAATCTGTGTTGAAACCTGAAATAGACCAAATGTTATCAATACACCGAGAACTACGTAATTCAGGGATTGAAAAGTCTACATTGTGTAATGTAGAAATGAACATTATTGGAAAAATATGTTCAGATATTAGTTATGCTATATATAGAGAAGTAAAGCGAAAATCTTTTGTAATCACCCATTCTCAGTTCATCATCTTCGACAGAAAAGGAAAAAAAAATGATGTAAAAAAAAAAGAAAATATATAAATTAATTTTGATAAAAAAGTCTTTCTTTACTAACTAGTTTGAACGTATACTTTAATATAAACAATCACAGACTTGTTCATAGGCAAATACATTTATTTGTGTATGAACACGAAACAGAAGTATATATATATTTACGTTGTGCATATAGAGAAATGCATACATCCGTTCACTTGCAAAGAAACGTATGTCTATATTTAAGCATTATAAACAAATGAATCCAAATTTTTGCTCAATGCTATCTAGGTGTGTGTTTTATGGCTAAAAAAATCTGCACAATCATCGAGGTAAAATTTGTAAAGTTATGTAAATTTCATATTGTTATGACAATAAGAATTTCTAAAATATTAATGTTAACGTATAGCAGCATAAATAAAAGAATATTGAATCTGCGATGAAAATTCCTTTCTTCGCCCCTTCACCGTTTTCTATATGTCTCTTTTCTCCCCCCCACTTTCTCGTCTACTCTCTCACATTGCTCACACGTTACCATTGTCCATCTTTCTTTTCCACACGTGGTCATCTTTCTTTTCTTTCAAGGCTGTCGTAGACCTTGGATGTATCCTATGTATGTCTATCTTCTATCTTTTCTGTTGTCAGAGAAATTTTTTCTCTAGAGTTCGCTATTTTACCTTCGTCTAACGATCTTCCATTATTCTTTTCGTTCGGTTTCGTTGAATGTCTCCACTGTCCTGTTTTTGTTACCAACTTTGACCCTCCATAAATCCCAAAGTATATTTTGGTTTTTATGGGAGCAGCTGTCTTCGAAGACTCATATAGTCGTTCAGATAGGTTGCTGACAACTGATGAATGCTCGTTCCGTATGTTACTTATCTCGTTTTCTCTTTGCTACTGTGGCTGCTTGCGTATTCAACTCATATAAGTATATATATATATATATATATATATATATATATATATATATATATATATATATATATATATATATATATATATATATATATATATATATATATATATACACACACATATATATATATATATATATATATATATATATATATATATATATATATATATATATATATGTATATATATATATGTATATATATGCGTACATATGTTATTTATTTTATTATCATTTATATACATAATAGACCAAATGTTATCAATACACCGAGAACTACGTAATTCGTATGTTTCAGGGATTCAAAAGTCAACATTGTGTAATTTAGAAATTGACATTATTGGGAAAATGTGTTCAGATATTAGTTATGCTATATAGAAAGAAGTAAAGCAACGAAGCTTTTGTACTCACCTATTACCGGTTCAGGATCTTCAACAGAAATGAAAAAAAAGAAAATGAAACAAAATGAAAAAATGAAAATATATAAATTAATTTTGATAAAACAGCCTTTCTTTACTAACTAGTTTGAACGTATACTTTAATATAAACAACCACTGACTAGTTCATAGGCAAATACATTTATTTGTGTATGAACACGATACAAGTATATATATTTTTACGTTGTGCATATACATAAATGTATACATGTGTACACTCGCATACAAACGTATGTCTACATTTAAGCATTATAAAAAAATGAATCTAAATTTTTGCTCAATGCTATCTAGGTGTGTGTTTTATGTCTAAAACTATTCTGCACAATCACTGAGGTAAAGTTTGTGTATTCAACTCATATATATACACACACTCTCACACAAAGACCTATAGTCCACTATGACTGAAAGCTTTACTCAAAATTTCGGTGTGTTTCGAAATGTATATGAAGATTTTACAAATTTATAAGGTATATGATATCACTTAATTGAAGCACGTTTATATTAACTTCAAGAAAATATTTATATATTTTGCTTTTTGATATACTATACAATGCGTTTTCGATGAATACTTTTTTAATGTTTGATTTCTAAAATATCATTTGATATATACTCACCTATTAACAGTGCCCCTTCGACAGAAAAAAAAAAAGAAAACGAAATAAAGTAAATGAAAAAATATAAATTAATTTTGATAAAACAGCCTTTCCTTACTAACTAGTTTGAACGTATACTTTAATATAAACAACCACTGACTAGTTCATAGGTAAATACATTTACTAGTGTATGAACACGAAACAGAAGTATATATATATATTTACGTTGTGCATATACATAAATACATACATCTGTACACTCGCATACAAACGTATGTCTACATTTAAGCATTATAAAAAAATGAATCTAAATTTTTACTCAATGAAAAGAAAAAGTGTAAATTAAATTTGATAAAAAACCTCTCCTTATGAACTAGTTTGAACGTATACTTTAAAGTAAACAACTACTGACTAGGTCATAGGTATATACATTTTTTTGTGTAGGAACCTCAAATAGAACCATATATATTTACGTTGTATTTACAAGTATAAAGAAAATAACTAATTTGAAATCTGGGTTGAAACCTGAAATAGACCAAATGTTATCAATACACCGAGAACTACGTAATTCAGGGATTGAAAAGTCTACATTGTGTAATGTAGAAATGAACATTATTGGAAAAATATGTTCAGATATTAGTTATGCTATATATAGAGAAGTAAAGCGAAAATCTTTTGTAATCACCCATTCTCAGTTCATCATCTTCGACAGAAAAGGAAAAAAAAAAATGATGTAAAAAAAAAAGAAAATATATAAATTAATTTTGATAAAAAAGCCTTTCTTTACTAACTAGTTTGAACGTATACTTTAATATAAACAACCACTGACTAGTTCATAGGCAAATACATTTATTTGTGTATGAACACGAAACAGAAGTATATATATATTTACGTTGTGCATATACAGAAATGCATACATCCGTTCACTCGCAAAGAAACGTATGTCTAGATTTAAGCATTATAAACAAATGAATCCAAATTTTTGCTCAATGCTATCTAGGTGTGTGTTTTATGGCTAAAAAAATCTGCACAATCATCGAGGTAAAATTTGTAAAGTTATGTAAATTTCATATTGTTATGACAATAAGAATTTCTAAAATATTAATGTTAACGTATAGCAGCATAAATAAAAGAATATTGAATCTGCGATGAAAATTCCTTTCTTCGCCCCTTCACCGTTTTCTATATGTCTCTTTTCTCCCCCCCCCACTTTCTCGTCTACTCTCTCACATTGCTCACACGTTACCATTGTCCATCTTTCTTTTCCACACGTGGTCATCTTTCTTTTCTTTCAAGGCTGTCGTAGACCTTGGATGTATCCTATGTATGTCTATCTTCTATCTTTTCTGTTGTCAGAGAAATTTTTTCTCTAGAGTTCGCTATTTTACCTTCGTCTAACGATCCTCCATGTTTGTTTTCGTTCGGTTTCGTTGAATGTCTCCACTGTCCTGTTTTTGTTACCAACTTTGACCCTCCATAAATCCCAAAGTATATTTTGGTTTTTATGGGAGCAGCTGTCTTCGAAGACTCATATAGTCGTTCAGATAGGTTGCTGACAACTGATGAATGCTCGTTCCGTATGTTACTTATCTCGTTTTCTCTTTGTTACTGTGGCTGCTTGCGTATTCAACTCATATAAGTATATATATATATATATATATATATATATATATATATATATATATATATACATTTATATATATTTATATATATATATATATATTTATATATATATATATATATATATATATATATATATATATATATATATATATATATATATATATGTATATATATATATATATATATATATATATATATATATATATATATATATATATATATATATATATATATATATATATATATATATATATATATATATATATATATATATATATATATATATATATATATATATATATATATATATATATATATATATATATATATATATATATATATATATATATATATATATATATATATATATATATATATATATATATATATATATATATATATGTTTATATATGCGTACATATGTTATTTATTTTATTATCATTTATATACATAATAGACCAAATGTTATCAATACACCGAGAACTACGTAATTCGTATGTTTCAGGGATTCAAAAGTCTTTTGTAATATTATAAATTGTGTAATGTAGAAATCTACATTATTGAAAAAAAAATGTGGTCAGATATTACTTATACCTATAGACAGAAAAGTAACAAACTTTTCTACTCACAAAGTTTCGGATCAGGATCTTTGGCTGAAAAATGAAAAAAAAAAAAAAAAAAAAATACGATATAGAATAAAAAAGAACAAAAATATGTAAATTAATTTTGATAAAATCCTGTCCTTATTAACTAGTTTGAAAGTATACTTTAAAGTAAACAACCACTGACTAGTTTATAGGTAAATACATTTTTTGTGTGTGAACATGAAACAGAAGTAGATATATTTACGTTGTGCATTTACATAAATGCATGTATACGTACACTTGGAAACAAATGTATGTCTAATTGAAAGCGTTACAAAGTAATCCAGAATGTAGCTCAATGTTCGAAATAAGGAGTAGATAGGTTGCGTACATATGTTATTTATATTATTATCATTTATATACATAATAGACCAAATGTTATCAATACACCGAGAACTACGTAATTCGTATGTTTCAGGGATTCAAAAGTCAACATTGTGTAATTTAGAAATTGACATTATTGGGAAAATGTGTTCAGATATTAGTTATGCTATATAGAAAGAAGTAAAGCAACGAAGCTTTTGTACTCACCTATTACCGGTTCAGGATCTTCAACAGAAATGAAAAAAAAGAAAACGAAACAAAATGAAAAAAAAGAAAATATATAAATTAATTTTGATAAAACAGCCTTTCTTTACTAACTAGTTTGAACGTATACTTTAATATAAACAACCACTGACTAGTTCATAGGCAAATACATTTATTTGTGTATGAACACGAAACTGAAGTATATATATATTTACGTTGTGCATATACATAAATGCATACATCTGTACACTCGCATAAAAATGTATGTCTACATTTAAGCATTATAAACAAATGAATGCAAATCTTTGCTCAATGCTATCTAGGTGTATGTTTTATAGCTAAAAAAACTCTGCACAATCATTGAGGTAAAATTTGTAAAAGTTATGTAAATTTTATATTGTTATGACAATATGAATTTCGAAAATATTAATGTTAACGTAAATGCCTAAAATAATTAAGAGATTTATTACATAGTTTTGAAAATATACAGCATTCAATATGTATGATAATCTAGAAAACAATAATTACAATATCGTTCCAAATATCTATTGACAATATACGTTACTAATATGGCCATCTGTTATGTTATATTGAAGAAAATTAATTTATATTATGGTTCCGAATGTACTATATAATATGTTCTAGTGGAATTGTTATTATTTCATGAATAAGTTCGTAACAAATGCTTGGAATATAAGCATGTCCTTAATGAAAATATTACATTTGAGAAGTTATCTATAATATGGCTATCGGAATCGAATAAAAATTGATTTACTTCCCCCCCCCCCCCAAAAAAAAAAAAACAACAACCACGTAGTCAATATTATACCAACACGAATAAAATACCGTTAAATCTGTGTCGCAAACTGAAATTGACTATGTTTGCAAAACATTGATTGTGACATGTTTTTTATCTTTGAATGATTCAAAAATCTTTTCAAATGTTTTGCATTGTTTAATGTACAAATCAACATTATTTGAAATATGTGTTCAGATATTAGTTATTCTGTATATAGAGAAGTAAATTAACGAAGTTGTTCTACTCTCTAATCCCCGGTTCATGATCTTCCCTAGAAAAATCAAAGTGAATTAATTTTGATAAAACAACCTTTCTGTATTAACTTGCCTGTTTATTTTAAAACAAAGAACCACTGAATACTTCATATACTATCTGTCCATGTATGTATGTATGTATGTATGTATGTATGTATGTATGTATGTATGTATGTATGTAGGCAGGTATGTATGTATTTCTCTCTCTCTCTCTCTCTCTCTCTCTCTCTCTCTCTCTATCTATCTATCTATACACACACATACATACATACATACATGCATACATACATACATACATACATACATACATATACACTCTAATGAATGAAATTGTTACTGAGAATTTAGAAGTGATTTTGAAATTTATATATAGATTTACAGATGTTATAATTCATATGATGTCATTAAAATGAACGTCTCTTGTCATATTAACTTACAGAAAATTATTTAATACGTGAAAAAAGCTTTAGACTCTCGCGTGTTTCTGGTCGGAAGTTACGTCTGTGTATGCATTGTTTTTACCCCAGCTTCGTTAAAATCATGTCAGCAATCAAGGATACAAAAGTGGCGTTGAGTTATTCGGAGCTTGCATCGGTCGGTTGAATGTGTGGTACGAAACCAAACAAAGAATCGTCAACGTGTAGGATTTGATAGCCCGCGCGGAGCAGTTGCAACTGCAACAGAGTATCATCAGCAGCAGCAGCTGCATCAGCAACAGGACAACAACAACAGTTGCTGGAATTTATGTTGAAGAAGTGTGAAAATACTTTAGGTTTAGAAGTAATACATTTCTAAATTTCGCAGAGAGATTTATGCAGTAGTGATACGTTGAAGTAGTTGTATGCTGTCAACCTAATGTGACAGTCCCATGAAGGGAATAATACTACTGTTGTTTAGACCTAGGAAGTTGCACCGCTTCTTGCCGGCCTTGACGCATTTCCTGTATCCTTATGTTTACAAGGAGGAGAGAAGCACATCCACTCAGCTAAGCCTGCATCCAAAGACATGTTTCTGAGTCTCTGCTCGTCATCAGTCTGGAGATGTACAGCAGTGTCAGCTGTTCACTATCAGTGAACTAAGGTAACACCTCTTATTTTTCGAGCACCATCCGGAGTATTCGAGCGGTTCCAAGCAGTGCTATTTTCTGCAAGTGCTCCACCCTTATTGCAGCCTTTATTTGTTCCACATACTTCTCGAGATTTTTGCTCACTGTTCCCAGGGCTCCGACAATTATTGGTACTACTACTACCGTTTTCATCGACCCCAACTGCTTAACTTCCCCAGCTAACCTGTCATATCTCTCAACTTTTCTTTCTTCCTTATCGCATACCTTGTTGTCAGCTGGGCATGCTTTATCTATGATCCAGCATAATTTGTTTTCGTTCTCAATTAAGACTGGCTTCCTATTCTCTATTTCATGGTCGCACTGAATCATAAAATCCCATAGGGTCTTTACATTTCTATTTTCGACGATGCCGTCAGGTTTGTGGTCGTACCAATATTTTGCTTTGTCAGATCTATACTTGTTGCAAAGTGTCCAATGCACAAGCCTGGCTATATTGTCGTGGTGCCTCTGATATTCCTTCTGGGCTAGTGGCGTACATTGGCTGGTAATATTCCATACGGTTTCACCATTTTGTCCACAGATTCCGCCCTTATCACTTTCTGCTGTGTTGTCTATTCTGTATTTTATGTAGTTTGTTCTTAGTGCTTGCTCTTAGGCAGCACAGATTAAAGCCTCCGTTTCCGATTTTAAATCACTTTACTCATCCACAGCCATCTTTTTTCTCTATCTGTCTTATCTTCAACATCTCTATGAAATTGACCATGCATTCTTTTCTTTACCCACCTATTTTCAGTTTCATTCGTTTTCAATTTCTTGTATAGTGCTTTATCTTTGCAATCTTCCATCCTACACAAGCCTGACCTTCTTACTTCTAGTAATAGCGGTTCCGTGGCATTTTTTACATACTATGCTATGTTTTCTTCTGCTCTAACGCTATGTTCGCATCCAATAAGTCCTCTTCCCCCTCTTTTTCTTGGTACATACAGTCTGTCTGTGTTACTTTTTGGGTGGAGTGACCCATATCTAGTTAGCAAGTTCCTTGTCTTTCTGACTAAGCTGTTTAGTTCGTCTACTGTCCTTGCGATTACCCCTGCTCCATATCTAAAGAGTGAAACCTCCTAGGTGTTGATAGCTTCGATCTTATTCCGTCCCTTTAATTTCGACTTAAGGATCAGTCTCAGTCTGCGCAAGTACTCCACCTTAAATTTTTCTGTCATTTCTTTCTCCATCAATTTATCCATTTCCAAAATCCTCAAGTACTTATAGCCCGTCTCTTCTATCTGTTTCATAACCTCCCATGACGGTATTGTTAGCCCGTTCATACATTTGGTTTTTGCCTCTCTATCTCTTTTGCCTCTCTTTCTCAGTCCGAACTCCATTCTGATATCAGCACTGAAGGTATACACCGTATCAACGAGGGAACTGATTTGGGCTTCATCTTTACCATAAAATTTGAGGTCATCCATGAATAGCAAATGGTTGACTTTTTGTTGGCGGCTTTTGAATACATACCCAGCTTTTGATTTCCTCAGAATCAGTGTCAGTAGTATGAAGTATAGTACAAAGATCAGTGGGGACAGGCAGTCCCCTTGGAAGATGCCCCTCCTAATTTCTACTGTCCTTAAACTTCTTCCGTATGCTGTCAGGTTCGTCCTCCAATTTGCCATACATTTTCCAAGCAATCGCTCAACATTCTATGCAATCTCGAATTAGTTCAAACACTCCATAATTCAAGAATGTGGGGCCATATCGTACGCCTTACAATAGTCGATCCATGACATGGCTAAGTTATTTTTCATCCTCTTGCAGTCTCTGAGTACAGTTTTGTCTATCACGATTTGATCCTTGGTACCTCTGCATTTACGCTTGCAACCCTTCTGCTCATGTGGCAGGACTCCATTTTTTTCCAGATGTTCGTACATTGCCTCTATGAGTATTCCTGTCGATATCTTCCGCGTAAGTGGCAAACAGGATATCGGCCTGTAATTGTCTACCGTATTGCCTTTTTCGATGTTTTTCAGGCACAGCACTGTCCTACCCAATGTCAACCACTCTGGTGTTACTTGGTCGGCATTTAACAAGGTGTTGCGTTGCGCAGCTATTCGTGCATGACATTCACCAATTCTTTTGATCCAGTAGCCTCGAACTCCATCTGGTCCCAGAGACTTCCAGTTGCTCATTTTTCTGCTGATTTCCTTTACTTCCCTAACTGAAATGACTAGTTTTGCCTGTTTCGGACAGACTGCTATTTGTTTCAGTTCTTGCAACCATTCAGCATCCTTCTTGTGCTCCGTGTCTTTGCTCCAGATGTCACTCCGAACCCTTTGACTTTCAATGTTATCTAGTATCAACTTTTCATCTCTACACTCTCCATTTATTTCTTTATAGAATCTCTTCTAATCTTCTCTGAATAACCTATTCTGGTGGTATCCCTTCATTCTTTGGCCGTATCTCACCATATTTGCTTTCTTTGCAACGAGGCACTGTTTCAGTTCCTCCATTACTACTTTCAGGCCCTTTCTTTCAATAGTATACTTCGTTTTCAGTGCCCTGTATTTTTGCTCGCTTTTAAGCTCCCCTTTCTCTTTTCGGTCTAACACAGAGATTTTTTTCGAAAGCATATCTAACCCTGCCCGGATTCTTCTGTTCCACCATGGATCTTTTCTTCTGTCACTCCTATTATGTTTCTTTTTCTTGACAACGCCACCCACATTTTCTGCTACAACAATACTTGCTGCCTTGATCAAATTATTTGGTTCTGTGATGTTGTTTGTTCTAATATATTTCAGAATTTCATTGACATTTTTTGTTTCTTGGTTCAATTTCCATCGATCAACCTTTTTAAGGTTGCAAATAATGTCCATATCGTTCTCCAGTAGTCTTACCTTTATTCTATCGTAGATTGCCTTTTGTTCATCTGTCATATCGCTATTACTTTTATTGTCTTCTTTTAGATCATCTATATGTCTTTCATCAAGTAAGCTAACACTGCTCCTTCCTGTGCTATGAGATTACTCTTATTAATAAGAACTGTATTTTCATTGTTATCTCTGCTGCTATTTTCCATGACCCATCTTTTGATAGCTTCGAGCTCTACTTCTGTGAACCAGCAATTTTTTCTTATTGCTCTAATTTGATCACATAGTGAGTTGAAACAATCCCCTTTTTCTCCAATGATCATACATACGTTGTCAGTAACCCCTAATTTGAGCACCATTTTCTTTATTGTTATTATTATTATTATTATTATTATTATTATTATTATTATTATTATTATTATTATTATTATTATGTTATGTTTGACTTTTGTTTTGCATTTGTACAAGTTGGATCCAAGTCTCACCCAGAGACCTCAAGAGACAAGTTAGAAGTTCATGTAGGTGTTATGCCTAGGGTACCATATATTTGGATTTGTACAGTTTTGTTCCAGTGAATGTTTAAGAAGCCATAAGAAAATTATGTGTTTGTTTTAAAATTTGAGATCACATAGACAGTATTTTACGTAGGATATGGGCAGTTCCCATGAGCACTATCTTTTGAACTTCAGCCATTTTGGGGTTTCCTGGTATCTGAGCTAGGTAGTAATCAGCCCGTTTCGCTATTATTATTATTATTATTATTATTATTATTATTATTATTATTATTATTATTGAGTGAGAGAGCATTGCATACCATCAAAGTGACACTGAGGTACAAATATATGGAGCCCGACATACTCATCATGATTACCCGTCTGATAAGAGTACATCAAGCACATGCATCACAACTATATGTGCGCGACATGGTGATCTCATATCGAGATAGACAGTGTATGACATAGGTGGGGGCCTAGTTAGAAATTTTTTTTAGGTCGAGTAGTCCACCCCGCTCAAAAGGTCTCTGAATAAGCAAATAAATAAAAACAAGATTCCATCATTTTTAAACGCTATCTGGACAAATAACTTCAAAGGATGCGAGACAAGCCACCCATACATGGATACATCTCAGTTAACAATAACTCCGTATTTAAAAGTGGCTTCAAAATTATCTGTCAGATTGCCTGGGGTTATTTTGACCGAATTTATCATAATTTATACCATAATTTATCAAAGTAAGTTTATATCAAATGTAAATATAATTATGTTA
The DNA here is from genome assembly GCF_046866305.1 of Octopus bimaculoides. Lineage (NCBI taxonomy): Eukaryota > Metazoa > Mollusca > Cephalopoda > Octopoda > Octopodidae > Octopus > Octopus bimaculoides. Next base: position 19,619,053 of record NC_142932.1, on the reverse strand, counting down.
ACGTATGTCTAAAAGACAATTAATAAAGTTAAAACATTTTTTTGTTTTCAGAATTACCAACATTATGATGTAGTTCTCTTTTGCTTTATTAACTCATTTCTATTTGAAATTTCTCTAAAATTTATTCCTGTCAAATTTTTACAGTATAGTCGTTAAAAACTCATAGGACTGTTTTATCTGTATCATGAAATTGTCAAGCTATTAAAACTTCGATTTTTGTACAACTTGTTCCAACTAGCAGCAGATCACGTTAGCAGTTCCAGATTAAATAGTTCAGGAAGTTGGATGTTGTACACAATCTTAAAAGGCTTCTTATCATGCGACTTAATTGTACTTTGTTGATGACCAGAATAATCATTTTGCCATCTTTTCACATATTCTCCGCGGAACCTCGATATTAGGTTTCCCCACTGAGTAGGTGGTAGAATGCTGAGGGTACTTTGCATCATTTCAGATGCCAAGCACCCATTTGCGGTCTATGTGCTATTAATAAGTTTAAGTATTTAGTTAAAAAAATGAGGAAAAGTTTTAAAGAAAATATCTACATACCTTGTTTACGCGTATCTAAAAAAGTAATAAAAATTATACATAGTTATGTAAGTATCAAAATATATAAATATTTATGATAGCGTATAATAATTAAAATGTAGAGGATGTACCACAAACATTGCCCAGACAACCTTAACATCAAATTTATTCTAAGTTGGGACCTCGTGCCATACGCCCTTTACACATTTCAAGCTTATAACACATAAATACATAAATAATTTTCCTTAACAGACACTTCTCTAATTAACATTATTCTAAGACAAATCAAAGAAACAAAATAGAGTCTATCACCTTTAAACGCTATCTGTACAAATATCTTCAAAGAATGCGAGACAAGCCACACATACATGGATACATCTCAGTTAACAATAACTCCGTATTTGAATGGGTCATGATTCCACTAAAAGTGACTTCAAACTTATATGATTGCTTGGGGGCAATTTTGACCGAAACATACTATAATTTATCAAAGTTTATACCAAATGTAAATATATTTATGTTAACGTATGTGTTTAGACATACGTTACCACAGTTTGCGGTCTATGTGTTACTAATGAGTTTAAGTATTTAGGACACAAAATGAGGAAATGATTTAATATATTTTGAGAGATATTTGCAGATGTGTGTGTGTGTGTGTGTGTGTGTGTGTGTGTGTGTGTGTGTGTGTGTGTGTGTGTGGTGGGGACACGATGAAATTCTAGTGCGGACTGTGTGCTACAACAAAAACAATTACTGCTGACTTTTCTTTTTTCGGTGTTATGACAAAAAGAAAAAAAAAAAACAAAGAAAGAACAAAAAACAAAACAAAAAAAAACATGGTGTTGCCAGATATAGCTGTTTAGAATTTTCTGGACAACTGCGTCTTATTCTTCTGCAGAAAGAGGAATACAATCACTCCATGTTGATTAAATAACCTTTGGAATAAAGTTTGGCCGTCAAGAGATATTACACTATTGCATACATATACACTGAGTGGCTATTGAGACACAACTTGTGGGATTTTTTTTCACTCTTTTCCCAAGCCCCAATTTTTGTCTAGAGCTCGGGGTTTTGCAACAAGATGCAAACTATTTGGTTGCATCACCGGTAACTTGAGAGGCATGTTCTAAAAAGGATTGGTCATTTGCCCCTACACGGGCTCACTAACTCTTCAGATACTTCAGTATGCCTTAGCTCACTTTCGGAGGTTTGTAGCAACATCACCTGTATGCGCAGATACACAAGTCGCTTTTGGCTGTTGAAGGATGATGATCTTCAAAACACTCACTATCCTATCATATGGCTATGTATGATAAATATTTATTGTGTTTAAAGTTATTGCTGTTTCGAGCGAGGTTTGATCTATTGCATAGAGACAATCCATATGTTAGTTTAAGAATTATTAACTGTAGTCATGTAAAATATTAAAAATGTTGATTAAACATATTTTCTTTCATTCAAACGATAAGACTTCGAGATCCCCGAATTGTTTGGAAGTTTAAATTTTCCAGAAAACCATTGCAGATTTTTCTCTAAAAAATCTTCAGCAGACTTTCAGCCAGGACAAAACAGTCTTCATTCCCATTCAATGGGTCAGAGATACCAGTGTGTCTTTGGTGTGTTCTGATTCATATTTTAGTTTTTACTTGTTTCACTCATAAGATTTTGGCCATGCTGGAGCGCTGCCTTAAAGAATGCATTAAAAACATGTTGCTCGATTCTATTTGACAAACGACTAAGTTACGGAGCGTAAAGCAATCAATATCAGTTGTCAAGCTGTGGTAGGGACAAATGCAGACACAAAGACACAAACGCGCGCACGCACACGCATCTATCAGTTTCGCTCACAAGGCATTGGCTGGTCCGGAACTATAGTGGAAGACAATAGTTCCAGACTATATTGAACTGGAAAACAGATGTTTGTAAAGCGAGTTTGTTAACCAAACAACTAAGCAGGTTGATATATGAAAATTGATAAATAAATCTTTCATAAATTGCAATATTATGAATATAAATAAATGAAATAATTATCTACTTACCATGTATCACTATCGCTGAAAAAGCAAAAACAATAAAAATATTATAGCGATATGAAAATATATAAATAATTAGACTCACATACGCTTAAAGAATAACAAATAGAAACCAACACAAACCATATTGTATAGTTAGTTTAGGACTGAAGATCATTGATTATTGCAGATGGGCCTTCTGATCAAAAGTATTTGATCCTTCCATCAGAAGAGTTAGATTAAGCATCACGAATTAATTAAGCATTCTTTAGAACAACGAATGTCCGTCCAGTATGTGTATGTACTTTCGACACTGTCATTATTGTCTGGCTTAAGTGACGAAGACAATATCACATCGTGTTCCACTATGTATACTTGGGCAATATGCACTCGCATTATAATGAAATGTCGTGTGAATTTGACATAAACTTTTGTATTAGCTGTTGTCGTTCTCTGTTTTTATCATCGTAATCATTGCCGTATACGCACACGCACAAACGCGTATGTATAATATCAGGTCATCCCATAAGTTCTGTCCGAATTTTGAATAAAGAAAACAAGTGATCAAATGTTATATTTAATTGAAATTGAATCATCAATGTACTTTCCCTGATTATCTATGACTTCTTTCCATCTATTTACAAGCTTTTTAATCCCTTCATTGTAAAACTCTTTTGATTTCAAAGCGAAGAACTCCTTTCCAAGTTGTTGAAGATGACGATGAACAGTTGTATGGTTTGAACTAAGCTTTATTGCCAATTCTTCAACTAATAACGCAGGATTTTCTTCAAGTAATGCCTCAAAGAGCTTATCATCAAACTCAACTGGACGTCTTGTTCGATCTTCATCTTCAAGGCAGAAATCTCCACTTATGAATTTTGCAAATCATCTTCTGCAAGTTCTTTCATTCAAGCATTCTATCCCATAAACTGAGCGTATGTTTCGAGTCGCTTCGGCTGCAGAGTTTTTTTTTGCACTCATAAAGCATTATGTGTCTTAAATGCTCTTTGGATACTTCAATGTTAGAAAGGGTTTTAGTCAAAGAAATTTAAATTCTATTATTCTGTAAAATAATATTTAATTAGTTTAAATGCACACAAATGCATAGAAATAATTTTTAATTCCATTAGACATTCTAAAATACTATTAAAAAAAAGGTAAAATCGGAGAGAACTTATGGGATGACCTGATACTTCTATTGAATAGCACAGGGTGAAATCTGAAGGTGGACGAGCTTTATGCTGTATTCTACTACGTTCTTATCAGAATATATCATAACTTTTTCACTCCTTTTCAAAGACCCAACTGTTATCTGGAGATCGGTGCTCTACAACGAGACACAAGCTACTTAACTTCGTCATCATTATCCTGAGATGAATTTTTTGGAAAGGATTGTCTGTTCATTCGCCCCGACGCATACCCACATTTTGTTATTCAGTTAGTTCAGCACGCGTTAACTCGATTTCAGAGGCTTGTAGCAACATCATGTGCATGCGCAGATGACGCACTCGTCGTGGTGCATTTCTACATCAGCTGAGAAGAGAACGGGGGATTTCCCAATGCTGTGACCCGTGGCGTTATGATGCTGTTGAGAAAAGACCCGAACAAGTAGGACCAAATATTGGGCCCATAACTCATTACATTTTTGCCTGGCTTGCCACCTTCTTTTTTTGCACATGTAAAATATTAAAATGTATTTTACTTAATTATTAATATTTTCTTTTATTCAAACAATAGGACTTCGAGATCCCCTTGAAAGTTTAACAAATTCCAGAAAACCATTGCAAATCTTTCACTAAAAGATCTTCAGCTGTCTTTCAGCCAAGACAAGAGAATCTTCATTCCTATTCAATGGGCCATAGATACAAATGTGTCTTTGGCATATGCTGATTCATATTTTGGCTTTTACTTGTTTTCTCATAGAATTCCGGCCGTACTGGAGCACTGCCTTAAAAGATGAATTAAATACAAATTGATCCCATTGATTATTCTAAAGTCTACTACTTATTCTATCGACCATTTTGCCAAACGACTAAGTTACAGGGACGTAAAGAAAACGATATTGGTTGTCAAGCTGTGGTGGGGACAAATGCATTAAGACTGAACCCGAAAACAGGTTCAGTCTCACGACACGGGTGCAAAGCGAGCTTGTTAATCACATAACCAAACTTGTTTACTTATAAATTTTGATGAATATGACTTTTATTAAATGCAGTATTGTGAATTTAAATATATTATGAAATAATTATCTACTTACCTTGATTCACAAATCCTGAAAAAGTAATAAACATATTATAGGGATATGAAAATAAGAAAATATAAATAATTATGTTCAAATATATTTGAAGAATAATCACTACATATAAACAATATTGTATAGTTGGTTTAGGATTAAAGATCCCTGATTATTGCAGATGAACCTTCTGATCAACTATATCTAATCCTTCTACCAGAAGAGAGAGATTAGGCATTACATATTACTCAGCCATTCTTTTAAGAATGAAAGCCCGTCGAGTACGTGTATGTACTTCAAACTTACTTCAAACTGGAACTTATTTCGACGGTGCTATATTGTCTGATTTTAGTTACAAAGCCAATATTACACGATATTCCACTAAAAAATTATACCTACATGAGTATTGAAAGAAATATCGTGTGAATTTGACAAATTCGACAAAGTTTTTGCAGATATTTCGACCACGTAGAGGTTTGTTTTTTGGCTTGTGTTTCCTCTAAATATTTGTTGTCATCGATCTTTGCTGTCATTCATTCCGAAGGCACCAATCTCATCCCCTAAGGCATCAATCCCATGCAAAACATCAATCCTGCATAAGAAGTTTTGAAGTTTCAATGGCATTGCGCCCAGCGCTCCGATCACCACTGGCATCACTTTTACATTACTCTCTCGCATTCCGTACAGTCTTGCAATTTCCACTTTCAATTCGGAGTACTTGGTGATTTTTTCAACCTCTTTACTCACAACATTTATGTCATTTGGTATGGCTACATCAATGATCTGACAGTATTTGTCTCTCTTATTCAATAAGACAATATTCGGCCGACGGTGTTCGATTACACGATCCGTCTGAAAATCATAGTCCCAGAGTATCGTTACTTTTCCATCCTCCTGCATAACTTTACTTGGTACATGCTCATACCAGTTCTCTGTTACTTCATATTGATATCTACGGTATTTTCATTCTTACTGGGTTACTTGAGTGTATAGCTGACACTGGAGAAATTCTCGACTTCGACCACGGTGTTGCTTCAGTCACCTCTTTCAGTGGACTTTAAAGAATTATGAATAATTACCGAAAGTCCTTGGCCCAGAATGCCTCATTTTAGTCGATAGCAGCCTTAACTATGCAAAGTATGCGTAGTGTTATGGACTCGTTTTTACCGTTTACTTCAGTTTCCGTACATTGCTGATTTGTGGGTTTGTGTAAAAAGTTTGTTACCATATGTAAGACGGATCTGGCTATCAGCCGAGTCTATAGTGTAAACTTCATCTAATATCTCCATCGGCTCGATAGAATAAGTCCCATTAATACAATGGAGTTAGTTGGATTTCCTATACCACTTCCCTATAAAAACTGGTCTTGTGCTTCATGGCTACAACTAAAAATAAATGCAAAAAAAAAATATATAGACGAGCAAGCAAAAATCTTAGCTACAAACGTAAAAGAAAATAAGTTGTCTGATTTAAAGATGACTTGAATTGATTTATGAATGAAAGAGATAATATAGTATTGGTGTTTCAAGCAATCCAAATTTGAACATACTTACGTGAAGGAAGGTATTCTGCAAAGGAAGAGAAATATGAAAATTGAACAAATGATTAATCTCAAAATATAATTTATGGTATGAAATAATAAAACATAAAGAAAAATGTACCAGAAGAGAAAGCGGTTTCATCATTTTTTAAGCACTTACATAGATAATGTTATGAGAATGTATTTTTCTTAATTGTAATATTGTAATAATTAAGTTTTAGTTATCTTTGGATTGAAAATGTTTAGCCCATTGGTTGGTTGTGAACCAGTGAAGTCACCATATATATAGTCACCAATTAATCTCAAAGAAAAAAGTGTTGCCTTAGAGTTACCTCCTCTTTGCTTCCCTCGGCTCAGAGAAATTACTACCTTAGACGAGAAGATACTTGCATTTGGGGGAGAAACAATGCTAGATTGTTCTGGAAGTGCCTTAGAGTATAAAAGACAGTGGCTGAAAAGTGAGGGACGACTTTGGATTATATAGCTTTCAAATCTATGCTCGCTGCCAAGACCATTCGTCAACCGTCATCTTCGGCATTGAAATCTCTGTGATCGAGAACCTACATCTTCATTCAATACTTCTTGGACTTATGACTCTGGTGATTATTTTACTTTGTCCAGTATTTGACTATCGATCCAATTATTTTGCATCAAGTCTGTACTGCCATCATTGTAAACTTTATCATGTTTTTCAATACATAACTGAATTGTATAGACCTGTTTGCTTTCCTTGCTGGTTTCGATTGCGGACTTTTCAATAAAAATTTTTCCTTATTTTGGGTGTACAGCATGTTACATACTAGGATAGCGATTATTCTGAAAATGTTTGCTGGATCAGTCTAAAATACGATTAATGTAGTATTATGTATTTTTAGAATATACTACGTAATTAGTCTTTCCTACATTGCACAGTAAGTATAATTCAGTTATATCTTACCATCAACTATATTTCTTTTCCACATCAGAGAAATTTTATTAAGAATGGTCATAAAAAAATAGGGGAGAAATAAAGAAATTGTGAAGGAGGATTTATGAATCTAACATTATTGAAAATCATCATATTTTTTTATTCCAATACTATTAAGTCGCTTATCTCTCAACCGTTAGTCAGAGTTTATTGCTGTCAATGTTTGATACGATGAACATAAATTTGGTGAGGTAGATCAATGAGATGTGGACAGAGTGGTTACGTATTGTAGAGAAGCAACCTGCTGTTTGTAACAACGATCCCTTGAGCTGGTTTAAGCTACCATGCCTATCTATTTGGTAGCTTTCTTCAGTTACATATTTACATATTTTGGTAGATTTCTTCAGTTACGTATTTAAAACCCAGACACAATGTGATAATATCTATGATCTCTGCTTATGACTTTCAACAAAATTTCATAGATGAACCAAGGGAGCATTCAAAGGAGACCTTATGACAACCATATCCTCAGCGTAGTGAAGAACAGTGGTACACTGCTGTGATTGTAGCTATGGTGAGATTTATTGATAATACTTTAATCGTTACTATAAATAGCTTAAAGTATATAAACGATAATGTAATTTTCTAGATATTATATATGAGTAAATTTATGTTTTTTATATTCTGAAATATGTTTCGGAAATTTCGTGTTATCTTATGTATTTATTACTAATTTTAAAAGTTTAAAAGCAGAATATTGGATAATTTATCAAACATGTCACATAAAAAGTTTCATCGTATTTTATGAATTAACCGACGCATTTACAAAAACAAAAAAAAAACCCAAAACAAGACAAAAACAAAACAAAACATAAAACCCCAAAACTCGTCATTTTTCAATAAAGTTTCATAAAATTCTATACATTTTATCCGTAATTTCTACAGGTTGTATTTAAGCGAAAATATTACATATAGAACGAAATCTAGGATAGTAGTGCTAAACTTTTTACATTAATCATTGCAGATCTGTACGTTTGATACCTAGCTGTAGAGCATGGCAATCATGGATACATTTAGATAAATAATAACATATAATTTTAGATTTTATAATTTAAACAACCATAACAAATTCATTTCAACAAGACGTATATGGTAAAGTCATCTCAGTTTAAATATTTCGTTATCATGACCTCAGGAGCTTGTCATTAAAGTGGTATGAATGATAAAATTACCTTCTTCAAACAGTTCTTCATTCACTTTGTATTTAGTGACAACCATTGATGTTAATGGAGTTACGAAATTATACTGTGAAAAACAAGAATATTAGTTTTAGGACAACAGTAGTATTAATAAGGAAACTATACATGAAATATTTCCATCATCGACATTACATTTCTTACGTTTAGATTGCTTATCATTATTATCATTATTATTATTATTATTATTATTATTATTATTATTATTATTATTATTATTATTATTAGAGTAATCAAGAAAATGTAATACTACATGGTGGAAAGGTGAGCTGATTAGGGTTGATTAATCTTTTCATCATCGATATTTCATCCCTTAAGTTTTCGTAGACGTTATTTTTAGATAGCTTCAAGAGTTGTAAAAATAGGCAAAATTGTAATCGATTGAATGTAATACATTATTTACTTGCATTCATATTTGTTCTAAATCCATTTCTTACGATGTCCAAATTCGCATTTTGTTTTTCTGAGAATCTTTATGTAATAATAACCGAAAGAAATGTTGGTGGATTGATCGGTTGAATGATTTGTCTAGTCACGCTTTACATGGTGTATAGAGAACGGAAGAGTGTGTGTGTGTGTGTGTGTGTGTGTGTGTGTGTGTGTGTGTGTGTGTGAGAGAGAGAGAGAGAGAGAGAGAGAGAGATAGAGAGAGAGAGAGAGAGAGAGAGAGAGATAGAGAGAGAGAGAGAGAGAGAGAGAGAGAGAGAGAAAGAAATAATAGGGAGATGTAGAGAAAGTTAACATAAGATGTGCTGCATGAATGCACATACTAGATTAGTGACAGGCAATGAGTAAGAGAACATACAATGAAAGAAAAATGATTCAAAGACAAAGGTGGTGCTGAGAAAGTATATGTATGTATGCATGTATGTATGTATTATGTATGTATGTATGCGTGTATGTATGGATGGTTTTATGTATGAATAGATGGATAGATGGATGGAAGGATGCATGCATTTGTGTATGTTAATATTGTTATATCTAATTTTATTCCAATATATTAACTTTTTTTTATTTTGAAAAGGAGCATTCTTTTCATTATTTTGTATAAACACACAATAATTTGATGGAAGTTAGATTATAATTAAGTAATATTCGTAGCCACTTTAACATGATTGCCCGTTCGAGCGGGCTCTACTGCGACTTTTTAACCCCAAGAGGACATCTCCTCTAGCTGGTTAACGATGCACAGCTGCATCCGATAAAATTGTGAGCAGGGGTGCGAACCCCTACCATCTCCTAGCAACGGGACAAGTAGACCAGTCCTGGTTTCGAGCTATTTCTGCCACTCCTCAATACTGGACACTTTGTCTGCCAAAGATGATGGCAGCACTCTACTCTACGCAATATGTATATATTTCAAGCGAACACACAGCCGCTGATTTTGCAACAATTTTACTTGTTCGGCAAAATGAGTCCGATACAACAGATACCAGATTTGAAAAATAAGTACTCTTGTCGAGCAGACTTAATTAAACTTTCATGAGGTGCCCCAGCATGAACGCAGGCAAATAAGTGAAATTAGTAAAAGAATAAAAGTGCATTTATCAGACATTGACTGACATCGATAACTAATAACAAATAAATTATATTATTTTTAAAAATATTATTAAAATAAAGATGTAATTGATAATGATATCCTTTTTACTCACCTTTAGAGCTAAATTAAGAATATCATGACGCACTTCATTTGTTTCGTCTTCCATGAGAAGTTGTCTCAAAGTGAGATAAGCATAAGTCTTTTCAGTAATTTCAGAAAATGACTGAATACTAGTCAAACTGGAATTTTGCGAAAAACCATCATCTGAGGTAAAGTCATCTCCATATAATTCTAGCTCCAAATTTTCCTTATTTGGCCCCAAGTGGTTTGTCATTGTTAAACTCACATTTATAGTTGGTCGGTATTCTTGCGGCAAAACACCGGAAACAACTAATTCTGATCCTTTGAAGTAGTTGCTAAATGATGTAGAACTAGTATTAACAGCATCATCTAAGTAAACAAATGTAATATCCTTTAATAAAATGTTAGATATTTCTTTAAAAAGATTTTCAATTTGAAGTTTACTGTCAGAGTCTATGTAGATCCTCCTATTAAATCCTCCGTTTTCTGTGGCAAGCTTACGAAAAAAATTATTGATAGATTTTTCTCCGAAACAAAGGGTGAATAATGAAATCTCTTCGTTGGCTTCTCTGAAATTTTTCTTGATTTCTTCGAGGTTAGTGACTCCTTCTGTTGGATATCCGTTAGTAAGAAATACGATAATACTTTTCTTCGTAGAGGTTGAAGTTGATTTGTGTTTCTCTACACTTTGAAGGAGAGCAGCGTTAATGTTTGTACCTGAGAAAAAAGTAAAATTACATATTCAGAAAAAAATAACAGAATGTTTGTACTAATAAGGAATTAGGATCATCAATACAAACTTTATAAGAAAGCATCCCAGACGTATAATTCAAAATTAACCGTAACCAAATCGTTTGGCATGAAAAGATGAATTTAATCATTAGATGTTAAAATGTGAAACTATTTTAAAATGTTTAAGCAACATGCGAGTTCAAGATAAAAGTTCCATAACAGCAACAACAACAACAACAACAACAACAACAACAACAACAACAACAACAATAATAATAATAATAATAATAATAATAATACGCCAGAAAAGGTCACAGAAAACGAGAAAGCAACCATACTCTGGGATATGCCAATACACACAGATAGAGAAATCAAGGCAAATAGACCAGATATAGTTGTCAAAGATCACGAAGAAAAAAAATGCTTTCTAATTGATGTATCAATACCAGCAGATGACAACGTTTCTCTAAAAGAAATGGAAAAACTTTCAAAATACAAAGACCTGGAAATAGAGATAACTCGAATGTGGAATCTAAAAACAGAAACAATTCCTATCATAGTAGGTGCCTTAGGTATAATAAAAAAATATTCAGACAAATACATAACAAAAACACCAGGACTTACAAATATATATAACATACAGAAAATTGCACTACTGGGTACTGCACACATTCTACGCAAAACACTTTCAATACAGTAAACATAAGAGCACCACAGCAATCCACAGCACATACCCAAGGCGCACAGAGCTGCGCTCGGTAGTGAAGTGAAAGCACGTGATAAAAATAAAACTACTGAACCATAATAATAATAATAATAATAATAATAATAATAATAGGACTGTAATACTTAGTAATAAGAGCTTTAAAATAGGGACATGAAGGACCATTATCAAATAGTGGACTTACATTTTAACATTCTGAATAAAAGTAAATTCAATAGTTGGAAAGTAAAAGGTGGCGAGCTGGCAGAGTTGTTAGCACGCTGGACGGAATATCTTAGCGGCATTTCGCCCGTTGCTACATTCTGAGTTCAAATTCCGTCGATGTCGATTTTGCCTTTTTGCCTTTTATCCTTTCGGAGTCGATAAATTAAGTACTAGTTGCATACTAGAGTAGAAAAGAATATTTAGAGTGTAAGACAAAGGATGCCATACTGAAGAGGAAAACTAATAGGTTGGGAATATAAGTTAATGACGGCTACTGCAAAGCTGGTTAGCGGCTAAATACAACGAAACTTCATCACAACTTCTAAAGGAAGTGTTGGCACTGCAACGTCTGCCAGCAATCACACTAACATATTATAACATGACATATATGAGAGTAAAAAGAAGTAAGCTAGCAAAACAGCTTCGTCCTTATCTTCTGGATACGGAATGTAAAATGATAATTTAAGAACTAAATAAAGTATGTAGCAAAAAGGAACTTTGCCGATAATTTGAAGAACTATATATATCCATGAACTCACGATAATAGAATTAAAGTTAACCCTGAGTCTTCTTCCTTAATATGATCTAGTAAAATTTAACGATATTGATAGATTGTAATGCAATGATAAACAAAATTCGATATAAATATAATAATTTTTTTTTAACTTACTTCCATTGGTTTGAAGTTCCTTAATGTAATTTTTGCCTAATTTTTTGTTAAGATTGTTTGATATTAAAAATTCGTCCTTCATCCACGAAACGCCACTACTGAATGTTCCGATGAGAAATTTATCAAGTTCTGAATCGAGTTGATCAAGGATATTTTCCATAGCTTCGCTCATTTGTTCAATTTTACGACCAGACATTGATGCACTGATATCAAGCATAAATACAATGTGCTTTGGAAGACTTGGTAAGGAATCAGGAGTGAAGAAGTGCACAAAGTAGCCATCAACTGCCTGCGAATTTTGAAGAGAAAATAGAACATGATGGTTTATTTTAATAACATTTTACGGGAAATTATTCCAACTATTTAGTATGAGATATTGCTAGCAGATATGATAATATTTAGTCACAATATACAGCATATCAAATATATAGTAATTGTAGTCCTGTTATCAGAAGAGAAATAGATTTATTTATGTTAACAACAAAATAAAAGATAACCCACTGTGCAGTTTGGAATACCAGTATGAACCTTCGATTAATTCTTTTATCTAATCCAGAAGACACATACTTATAGATGTGTTCAACAACGTCCACTACATTCTCAGATCAAAGATAATTTACCGTACATATCATTTTACTAGGTCTTTGGATTTTGTTATATAAATCTGTATATAGTCGGCTCTTTGCTTAATTTTCAAGATTTTATTTATCTAATGAAAATGGTTAATTGTTAAACACTCAGCCGCTGCCACGTTTCTACCATCGTCATTTTAGAAGTTGTCGCTATTCTCCATGACTGTCTCTTGATGTTTAAACCACCAAACAAACATAACAAGAAATCGATACCACAGTTTTAACCTAGTATTTCAATTCTCATTTCGTTTTCCTAATATGCACGCATTAAAAAATATTAAAAAAAACACTTACATCAACGCAGAAGTTAATAGCTTAGCTGAGTAATGTTTTTAACAAGTAAAATGTTGCCTCAATTGATCATCGCAAATTTGCCTTCATATGTGAATATTTATCCTTCACCCCACAGTAAAATTTGACACCCCAATATCCAGTTGAAGTAGTCTATAGGGTGACACTTCAAGTACTAGACAAATCTTATAACAAGTTAGCAATAGTTGCTTGCTTTTTTGATGAATAATCGCTTAATGTCAAGGATGCTCTTCTGGGTGCAATTGTAGTAGAAAATGGTTCGTCTCAGGGTTTGTACACTGCTGTCAAGTCTACGCTTACAAAAGATGTATCTATGAACAACAAACTTGGATTTGCCAGCGATCTTCCAAGATACTTAACATCTAGCTACCAAGGCTATTAATTTGTGAAAAATGCCCCTTAGAGACCCTGAGAGATCCTGTGAGAAATTTGAAAACCGGTTGCCGTCCGCTCTCACAAAATTAACCGGAGCAAGTAAGATCGAGGAACCAAATCAATATAACATATGCGTTCAGTGGTGGGGGTTTTGCATTTCGAATGCACTCTGGAGCCTGAATGGTAAGCATCTCATCGACTCAGAAAGGACGAAAGGCAGAATCAGTCTCAGCGATATAGCTATGCATATATACAATCATGTATGGATATAGGTATATAAGACGAAAATACATAAAGTATATTCCAATACACATACATAGACATATGGAAGCACGGGCACATTTAAAAATGACGAAGAAAGTGAATGGGAGAGATAATGAGATAAAGAGAGTAAGGGAAAAGAGAGAGAGAGAGAGAGAGAGAGAGAGAGAGAGAGAGAGAGAGAGAGAGAGAGAGAGAGAGAGAGAGAGAGAGAGGGAAGAGAAAGAATAAAAATAAAGTTTCTTGTATATGAAGATGAAATATGTTGTTATGAAGAAATTGTGATTTCTTCATAACACATACGTACACATTTATATCAGATAAGATTATAGTATAATATTCCCTTTTAAATGACAAGATGAGAATTTGATTTGAAACAATAACTTACATATATTAAATTTGAATTATTTTGACGATCCACATCATACTGTATTTTGAGTGAGCCTGCAACAACACCATCTATTCCTGAAGTTTCTTCTTGTTGTTTACGACTTGGGTTGTATTTGATGTAAACCTCTCTACTGCTGATGTACTCAATTAAAGCAGAATCCAGCTCTGTTTTAAAAACAAGCAATATCTTAATTTGAATATTGATAACAAAGTTGAATAAATACCTCTTATTTCAATATCACTTAACCTGATGAGATATAATTTAAACGACTTGATGGACTATCTAATGTTGACTGCGAATCAGTGTCATATTTACTGTATGATAATGTAAAGTGAACAGCGGCAGAATTAAATAATGTTTACTGCGGGTGGGTAAGTTTAGTTTGTCTGCAATAATGGACTGCGTAACATTTGATGATGAGATGGTACAAAATGTTCACAGCACAATATCTATTTTATGACAGTGTAGTAAGAAACTCTAGGTGAAGAGCTGAATGGCTGAAGGTCTTCAGAGAACAAGTACCTTCTCATTTGTAAGTATTTCATCTCTCAATCCCTTAAAGTCTAAGAAACCGGCCACACCCAGGATACCCCTCTTATACTCCACTTTGTACTACTGTTTACATTGTAACTAGTACCTGCTAGGTCTTTAAGACCACCCAGAGCCTAGAATTCCTTGGCTGTCGTAACCACTTCCGTTTGAGACACCAGTTAAACGTAGGGTATTATTGTACCTTCCGAAATTTTCTTTTATTCTTCCTTCACTACTAATGTATATAGTGAGGAATCATTACGCATACTATCGGAATGGTAACAATTAAGTTTGGAATTTACTGTAACGCACTGTATTCTGTGTCAAGGGCAATCTTAATAAGTGATCGCCTGTGTAGTTATGCAATGAGAGTTGTTAGCAAGAGTATATTTAACAAGAGTGTGCCGTAACAAGAGGTAGTATAACATTTAATTTGATATTTGTATAGTAACCGACTGTTAACTGGAGGATAGATAACACTTGATATATGGGAAAATATAATGCTTGCTCCAGAACAATGAAATGTTTACCGCAGCGCAGTGTAATTCTACTTGGAGAAGGAGACACTACTACAAGAGTGGGCACTTGGACATTATATTGTTGACTCTAGAATGATATAATCGTTAGGAAGAGACAATTTTATCCCAGAGACATTATAATATTAGTAAATTGTAAACAAAATGACGTACGATTCCGATGTGTATCATTATTCTAAGTGAATTGTATTTTCTTTATACAAGAATAAAAAGCAATTTTTAGACTATTTATTGATAATTGCATCTCTATAGTACTACCTACGAGTAATAGTCAGAAAAAGTTGCCTCATGTTTCATATAGCCTGTCATCGGTATGTCATACTTATCTGTTACCCTTCGCAATGTAGTTGAATGATTATCAATGCTAATCCGTCGGCAGTATGCCTTATATCTTTGCTGTTAATTCCCCACCTTCTATTTCTATATATGGTTCTTTGTAGTATTTTGTACAAGTATAGAACTTGATATAAGACTAGCGACTGTTGAACGTTTACTTCTGTTGACGTTTATATCAGCTTTATTTACTGCCTAAAGAAATGTTTAGATTTAACCCAGTATAAAGAAAAATTTTCGCTACAGAAACCTTTCTATTATCAGGAATGTGATTTTCTTTAATTTTGTAGTGCGCCCACACTGTGGAACATATAAAAAAACAGTGATTAAATAAGATTGATGAAGATAATGACAAATGAAGGTACAGAAAGAACCACACAAAAATGATTTGCCAACCTTTGTCAACGGTAATATCCGTTAATTTATTATTTGTAATTTTTGGTACAGACACGTGAATAATATCTTGCGGTTCAGTAATGAAAACTTCAACTAAAAAGTCATCAATAATTTCACCAGTGGTCACATGAATGTCGTGCCTGTATTTATTGTTCTGTCGTGTCAGAAGTTCTTGGTAAGTCAAGTTGTAAACTATATACTTCTGTGGTTCAACATTAACAGATATATCAAAGGCTCTTGTAAAGCGGTGTCTGGAAAATGATAAAAAAGAATAATTGAAATATTTTGGAGATATTCCAAAACTTCAAGAAATATCAAATAGTTGGGAAAATATAAAATTACTCGACTTCAACAGTGCCAGAACTTTGTCCTGTTTCGCTGGTATATTTGTAAATATCTTTAGCAACTGATTTTTCCTTTACTTCTCCTACAGTCACATGTCCATCAATTTCCCTGCAATCGAAAATAAAATTAAATAAAAATAATTAACATTGAAAAATCTCAAAAATTACAGCGGTTAAATTTGACAGTTTGTACCAAAGGAAAGGAAAACACTCCATCCCGAAATAAAAGTATTTTGAAAAATGAAAATATATCAACTAGATTATGGCTGTCAGATCACAGTTTACTGAAAATAGCCACCCTCGGTTTCCAGCACGGCCTCCAGGCGCATGCATTTCTCATAGTGTCGTTGGGTGGACCTACGAACGCTTCCTTGATCTTGGCCACCAGCTCATTCTTAATGTTGCTGGCAGAGTATTTGACACATATTATAATCCATGATATTGCGATTGGAGGAATGAAGATACCAGAAATTAGAGCTGTTGATGTCGTAGAGATTCTTCGACAACCACGTCTGACTCATTCTGGAAGTATGGCAAGGGGCCGAATCCTGCTGTTACACATATGACCTTTCAGTAGCAATCCTATACAGCTAGGTATTAGCCACAGTTTCACATAGACGTTACCAGTTTCACATAGACGTTACCAGCTTCACATAGACGTTACCAGCTTCACATAGACGTCTAAATTGAGTCTAAGGCTCTATTCAGAAATACAGGTTTGCATGATGTCACCCTCACTGAAGACACATCAAAAGACCATCACGATTTGGGGGATCTTGGTTTTCATGATTTCCATGTCATATCATACAACTTTTACAGTGTTCATAGAGCATTGGGCAGCAGTCATGATTTCGACATTTTGATAACTAGTGTGAATCATTAGAATACAAGTAACAATTTTCCAGTTACTTGTATTCCAGTTACTTTTCCAGATGCCATCCTGTCCTCGTATCAACTAACTTTTTCCCAGCTACAACTTTAATCTCCTGACGAAAGTAAACATAAGTCATCAAAGTTTGCCCGAACATCCAGTATTTTAGAAGTTTAAAAATTTGAAAATTTTCCATTGTGTTCCAAATGTTTGTATGTAACAATCAAATAAACTCACATGGCGCCCACAATTGTATTAAGACTTGATTTGGAAAATAATTAACAAAATGAATCGTAATTATTTTGATAAAGTATTTCAACAGAATGTTTCATTTTCACTGTTATGCACTTAATCAAATTTTCTTGAGGCCGTTTCCTGAGATATGAGAGCTTTCTAAATCATGGTGCGCTTGATGTGTCTGAAAGTCAATTTGAATACTTGTGTGTCGTCATAAATAGCAAAAAAAAACTGTAACAACATTTGTATAGAAATGTGGTTTTCTTACCGACGGGATGGTATTATTTCTTTACTACCCACAAGGGGCTACACACAGAGGGGACAAACAAGGACAGACAAACGGATTAAGTCGATTATATCGACTCCAGTGCGTAACTGGTACTTATTTAATCGACCCCGAAAGGATGAAAGGCAAAGTCGACCTCGGCGGAATTTGAACTCAGAACGTAGCGGCAGACGAAATACCGCTAAGCATTTCGCTCGGCGTGCTAACGTTTCTGCCAGCTCGTCGCCTTTCGACGGGATGGTATGTGTAAGTAGGGAAACGTAAGATGGGAAAAGTAAGTAGCTCGTTAAAGTACAAAATCAACGGTATGAGATTGATATTAAAATTTATAGTTAGAAAGTAGATCTTCAAATGATCTTCATAACCAAGATGTTAGAGAAGGATGGACATTAAGCACAAGTAGCTTAGTCAAGAGACTTTAATGGCATTCACAATGAGAAGCTTCGCTGAAGGCAAGTGCAATAATCATGCTTTCAACGGGATTCTCGAACGTGATAGACCAGAAGCTGGAGAGCAAACATCTGATAGATCTTTTGCTCCTAATGGTGTGATTGCTTATCTGGTCTTCTTTCAGTTCTGAGATACTTGTAGGTAAATTATCGGCAAGTTGAGTGGGTATACTCTGCTTGTGGCTTATTCTACAACAATGATATAACTGATGTGGGGCATTAAAAATACCAAGGCTTTTTAAATACCTTAAATACTTACGATTTCCCTAAAAATGTCGCAATACATCTGTGGGCCATGCGCAGGGATTTCTGTATGTGATGCAAAGGCTGGTATCACATACAGAAATTGGAACGTTTAGATAAAGGTATATTTTTATCGAGAGACAGAAAGAGAGAAGAAAGAGAGAAGCTGAAGATTTAAAGGTAAATGAACGGACATCCTTTTCACCAGTGGGGTTGCGTTTATAAAATTTTAAGGATCGGTAATCTAAGTTAAAAACATGATTTGAATAAGATTAATTATGCGCGTGTGTGTGTGTGTGTGTGTGTTTGTGTGGTGTGTGTGTGTTTGTGTGGTGTGTGTGTGTGTGTGAGCAGTATTGAGCTAGAAATAGAACCGGCAGACAATATAATGTTTTGTTTTAAAGGTACTTTTACAGGCTGGGAGGAGTGGAAATTTGCAATCTGCACAGTGTGTCCCCTTCAAATCTTTATTGTTTTGCAGGCATTGAAATGTTGAACAGACACTTCTAAATGAACGCTTGTTTTTAGATATTGTAGGCTGTGCTTCCACGACTATGCACCAGCTACTGGGATGGTTTGTATTTATGGGTTTAGTTGTACGTGGGAATATGAACGGAAATGAAGAGAAAAATGCTTTAATCAATCGCTTAACAGTTTCAGACAGATCGGATTTTCAATCAAAAATAATCTTCATAAAACTGTCTGCCCTGATCAGTTAACGACTGTATTTTATCTAAGCTCACGGAAAGCGTATACCGCACTCTGTGATGTCATTCTTCTAATTTTCCACACGCAGCTGTGATTTATTCTTAATTTCTAGCGGGTACTAATAGCTAAATAATAAAAAAAAAAAACTTAAGATTCGCTCTGACGTATGATACTTTGATTACATTTTCATTTGCAGAACAGTTTCCCTCTTTACTCTTTTTACTCTTTTACTTGTTTCAGTCATTTGATTGCGGCCATGCTGGAGCACCACCTTTTAGTCGAGCAAATCGACCCCAGGACTTATTCTTTGTAAGCCTAGTACTTATTCTATCGGTCTCTTTTGCCGAACCGCTAAGTTACGGGGATATAAACACACCAGCATCGGTTGTCAAGCGATGTTGGGGGGACAAACACAGACACACAAACACACACACACATATTTTATTTTATTTTTTAATTTTTTTTTTACTTGTTTCAGTCATTTGACTGCGGCCATGCTGGAGCACCGCCTTTGGTCGAATCAAATCGACCCCAGGACTTATTCTTTGTAAGTCTCGTACTTATTCTATCGGTCACTTTTGCCGAACCACTAAGTTACGGGGACCTAAACACACCAGCATCGGTTGTCAAGCGATGTTGGGATGACAAACACAGATACACAACATATACACAACATATACACACACATACATATATATATATATATATATACACATATATACGACGGGCTTCTTTCAGCTTCCGTTTACCAAATCCACTCACAAGGCGTTGGTCGGCCCGAGGCTATAGTAGAAGAAACTTGCCCCAAGATGTTACGCAGCGAGTTTGAACCCGGAACCGGTTGGAAAGCAAGCTTCTTACCTCACAGTCACGCCTACGCTGATGTATGCTTTTTCAAATCGTTGGGTCATTAACCGAACGTCTAAATATAATTAATGACTTCTAAAAATTAATACATCAAATGGTCCGCTGTATTCGATAACTTATACCAAGAGAACTTCGTTTTCTTTGGCTAAAAAAGAAACAGCAGTAGGATAGACTAGAAATATATGTTGCGGAAAATGAATTATACTTACATAGAAAAATCCGATATAAATGAATTAAGGGGCACCATTACGTGTAAGTCTGCGCTGACTGAAAAATTGTGCGGGTTATAATATTTCATGGAAACTAAAGTGGTAGCAAATCGATATTTAATATCACTGATTACATGAAGTGATTTCAGGTTTACGTTCTGAAAAAAATCCAAGAAATATCGTAAATCACTTAAATAGAGCTTTATTTACTTTTAACCTTTATGTGGCAATCAAAAAATCCATAAAATCAATTTTGTTTAGGGGATAAGTAATAAACCTCTAAGATTATCATATTTAATCCTATTTGAAAAACAAAGACGAGCATTATGGCATAGATATTTCAAAAGTTAGCCACCCACAGGAAATGCAAATATTTATTGCGCTTCTTACACGTTTTATATTTTGATGAGTATAAAACCAATCGCAATTACATTATCTTTCAATGAGAGGTCATGGTGACCACAAAGAACCCGAGACTTTTAATATTCATACATATGGACTTGTTAATGCTTGGCCCTACATGATCTCTGGCACGAGCTGACCAATGTTTAGAGACGTTCCAGCCAGGACAGTTCAGTCTTGTTAAGTGTATCTAGGAATGCATGATTGAATGTGTTCCTTTTCTTCAAACCCCCAGAGTGTGATTTAAAGAAAATTTAGCTATTATCCAAAGCAGATCAAGGAGATATGACGAAAAAGGCTTCCTTTGTTAAACCATGTTTAGAGAATAAGGGGAGAATGCTAAATGCATATTTTAAACAATATACTAATTGTAAAATACTATACAAAATTAATAATCTCAGTTATTAATAAGAGATGAGATTGGGTTTGAAAACTTAATGTCTGGATATAAATAATCTTTTAAACAAGCAAGTTGCAATACGCAGATAAAAATCTAACAATACTTCCTATTCCACTAAGAGTGTTAATCTTAAAAAGACCCTGAGAGACCCTTTGAGACACTTAACAAAAGGTTGCAACCTGCTCTCACAGAATTAACCGGAACAAGTAATGTCGAGAGATCTGAGAAGTAAAATACATAACAACAGTCCAAAATAACATATGCGTGAGAACAAAAGTTTAGTGGGTGAGGGTTTTGCCTTTTGAATTAACTCTGGTACCTGACTGGTGCCCATCTCATATCGATCCAGCCTGTGCAAAAGGCAGAGTCGGTCTCACCAATATAGTTATGCATAAATATACGCGTGTATGTATATAAGGATATATAACAAAAGCACACAAAATACATGCCAGCATACATAGAAATATGGAATCGCGCACATACTCAAAAGTGTAGATGAAAGTGAACGAGAGAGATAATGAGATAGTGAGATAGTGAGATAGAGGGAGACGGGCTAAAGAGAGAGAGAGAGAGAGAGAGAGAGAGAGAGAGAGAGAGAGAGAGAGAGAGAGATAGAGAGAGAGAGAGAGAGAGAGAGAGAGAGAAAGAAGCAAATAGAAAGTGAAAGAATAAGAATAAACAATTTATGAAGAATAAATAATTTTTAAACAATATATGAAGAAAAAAAAAATAATGTAATGAAGAAATGAATGTGATACACGTTCACACATAAACACAGATACACGCAAGCACACACACATACATACACACACACACACACATGCACACACACACACACACACACACACACACACACACACACACACACACACACACACACACACATGTATAACATATAGTTATAATATTATAATCATTTTTAAATGGCAAAATGGGAATTTGATGTAAAACAATAACTTACATATAGTGAATTTGAAATATATTGACGATCTACACAATATTCTACTTCGAAGAAACCTGCGGCAACACCTTTCTCTATAATTTCTTCTTGTTGTTTACGACTTGGGTTGTATTTGATATAAATTTCTCTACTGCTGATGTTCTTAATTAAAGCAGAATCCAGCTCTATTGAAAATCATTAACAATAACTTAATTTACATCTATAACAGACTTGAATGAATATCTGTAATTTCAATATCTTCAAACCTAAAGAGATATAATTTAAAAGGTTTGATGGACTATCTAATGTTGACTGCGAATCAGTGTCGTATTTACTGTGTGATAATGCAACGTGATCAGCGGCAGAATTAAATAATGTTTACCTTGGGCGAGTAATGTTGTCAGTGTATGACATCTTAATACTAGTTTTAATTAGTAATAATGGACTGCGTAACATGGTGATGATGAGATAACACAAAATGTTTACTGAATGATATCTATTTTACAACAGTATAGTAAGAAACTCTGATGGGGGCGGGGAGCTGAATAGTTAAAGGTCTTCAGAGAACAAGCACCTTCTCTTATGCAAGCATTTCGTTTCTTAATTCCTGAAAGTCTAAGGAACCGGGTACACTCAGGATGCCCCTCTTTTCTCTCTATTTCATGCTACTGTTTGCATTGTAAATAGCACCTCCTGGGTGTTCAAAATTCCCCAGAGCCTAGAATTCCTTGGATGTCGTAACCACTTCCGTTTGAGACACCAGTTAAACGTAGGGTATTATTGTACCTTTTCTTTTATTCTTCCTTGACTACTAATGCATATAGTGAGGAATCATTATGCTTACTACCAGAATGTGAACAATTAAGTTTGGAATTTACTGTAGCGCACTGTATTGTTTGTCAAGGATGATCTTAATAAATGGTAGACAGTATAGTGATGCAGTGAGAGTGGTTAGTAAGAGAATATTTAACAAAAGCATGCCGTAACTAGAGGTAGTATAACATTTAATTCGATATTTGCACGGTAATGGACTGTTAACTGGAGGATAGATAACACTTGATATATGGGAAAATATAATGCTTACTGCAGAACAATGAAATGTTTACTGCAGCGCAGTGTAATTCTACTTGGAGAAGGAGGCACTACTACAAGAGTGGGCACTTGGACATTATATTGTTGACTCTAGAAAGATATCATCTTTAGGAAGAGACAATTTTATCTCAGAGACATTATAATATTAGTAAATTGTAAACGAAATGACATTTGTACCATTTTGATGTGAAGTATTTTCTTTATCGGAGAATGAAGATTAATTTGTAGACAATTTATTGATAATTGTAGCTCTATAGTACTTTTTATAAGTATTGATAATAATGAAGAAAGTAATATAATCTTTGATATAATTTGTCATCTGTATATCTGTTGTGTCGACGCCCCCAAGCGAAGCAGTAGGCTCGACCAAGACTTATAAATAGAGGTAGTCTGACCGTGATAGGAGTTGAGTGGTTACCTGACAGTTGAATAGAGTGGACTGACGGTCGACTGACAGTTGAGTAGCTGTCGAGTAGCAGTCGAGCAGAGATCATCCGAAGGTGCGAGATAGCAGTAGCTTGAGACATAACAATATCATACATTTCTGTTAGCCTTAGCAATGTTGTTGAATGTTTATCAATTCTAATCCTTCCAGAGTAGGCCTATCTTCTTTTCAATTTGCCACCTTATATTCCTATATGTGGATCTTTATTGCATGTTGTACAAGTATAGAACTTGAAATGAGACTAGATTTTTATTAACGTAGTTTTCTTATATTTCCCTTACATCTACTTCTGTTGACTTTTATTACATCTTTGTTTACTGCCTCCAACATAAAAAATAAAAATTCGCTACAGGAACCTTTTTATTAACAGGAATAGCTTCTGTATTTTTGAAGTGCACCCTCTTTGTGAACCATATAAAAGCAGTAGTTAAATGAAGTTTATAACGATAATGAAAAAATGGAAATATAGAGAAAACCAATCATAAATGATTTGCCAACCTTTGTCAACGGTAATATCCGCTAATTTATTAATTGTAATTTTTGGTACAGACACGTGAATAATATCTTGCGGTTCAGTAATGAAAATTTCAACTAAAAAGTCATCAATAATTTCACCAGTGGTCACATGAATGTCGTGCCTGTATTTATTGTTCTGTCGTGTCAGAAGTTCTTGGTAAGTCAAGTTGTAAACTATATACTTCTGTGGTTCAATATTAACAGACATATCAAAGGCTCTTGTAAAGCGGTGTCTGGAAAATGATAAAAAAAAAACAACTGAAATACTTTGGAGATGTTGCTATTAAAATACTAAGTGCAAGAAATATCAAATAGTTGGGAAAATATAAAATTACTCGACTTCAAAATAGCCAGAACTTTTTCCTTTTCCTACGTCCTTTTCGTAAATATCTTTAGCAACTGATTTTTCCTTTACTTCTCCTACAGTCACATGTCCATCAATTTCCCTGCAATCGAAAATAAAATTAAATAAAAATAATTAACATTGAAAAATCTCAAAAATTACAGTGGTTACATTTGACAGTTTGTACCAAAGGAAAGGAAAACACAATATCCCATCCCGAAATAAAAGTATTTTGAAAAGTGAAAATATATCAACTAGATTATGGCTGTCAGATCACAGTTTACTGAAAATAGCCACCCTCGGTTTCCAGCACGGCCTCAAGGCGGCTCCGGAATCTGCATTCCTCACAGTGTCGCTGACAGGACCTACGAACATGTCATATTTTACAACTTTTTCAGTGTTCATAGAGCATTGGACAGCAGTCATGATTTCGACATTTTGATAACTAGTGTGAATCATTAGATTACAAGTAACTACTTTCGAGCATTTAGATGCTTTCAAGTCCTGTATCAGCTAACTTTTTTCCAAGCTACAACTTTAATCTCCAACGCTGTTGACTGTTCACCAAGCTGTTCCTGACGAAAGGAAACATAAGAAGTCGTCAAAGTTTGCCCGAACATCCAGTATTTTAGAAGTTTAAGAATATTTGAACATTTTTCCATTGTGTTCCAAATGTTTGTATGTAATAATCAAATAAACTCATATAGCGCCCATAATTGCATTAAGACTTGATTTGGAAAATAATTAACAAAATGAATCGTAATTATTTTGATAAAGTATTTCAACAGAACGTTTCATTTTCACTGTTATGCATTTAATCAAATTTTCATGAGGCCGTTTCCTGAGATATGAGAGCTTTCTAAATCATGGTGAATTTGATGTGTCTGATATTCAATTTGAATACTTGTGTGTTGTCATAAATAGCAAAAAACAGTAACAGTATTTGTACAGAAATGTAACAAGATGGTATGAGTAAGTAGCTCATTAACATACAGAATGAACAATATGTGAGAGATAATGAAATTTATAACTGGAAAGTAAGTCTTCAAATAATCTTCATGACTTTTAGAAAACAGTATAACGCGCTCTCTGCTGTCATTCTGTTTTCCCACTCGTAGCTGTCTATTAATATCTAGCACTTGTAGCTAAATGAATAGACCAGCTTCTTTCTGAAGTACTTTGATTATATTTTACTTTGCAGACTAGCTTCCCTCTCCTACTTTCTTGTCGAATGGTTTTCCTTCATTGCACGTCTTCATAACATCCGACTGAGAATGAAACTTATCAATTCTTACCAAAAATGTTGATAATCACTAGTTAAACAGGCATGAGAATGTATAAACTGCTTTGTAAGCAGAAAGTTTTACATAAAAAACATGTAAGCTCTATGCCTTATAATCAGAATGCTAATAAGAATATTAGAAATACAATGCTAAATTTACGACATCGTCAATTAGTAAATTGCTATAATTTCAATATATATATATTTTTTTACAAATCGTTGGGTCATTACTTGAACATCATAATATATTCAGTGACTTCTAAAAATTCACACATCGCACTGTCCGGTTTATTTGGTATCTTATTCTAAAGAACTTCGTTTTCTAAGGCTAAAAGGGAAACAACAGTAGATTAGACTAGAAGTATATATCGTGAAAAATGAAATTTACTTACATAGAAAAATTCAATATAACTGATTTAAGAGGCATCATTATGTATAAGTCTGCGCCGACTGTAGAATTGTACGGGTTATAATATTTCATGGAAACTAAAGTGGTAGCAATTCTATATGAAATATCACTGATTATATGAAGTGATTCCAGGTTTGCTTTCTGAAAATATAAAGTCAAGAAATATCGTAAATCACTTAAATAGATTTTTATTTAATATATACGGATCAAGATATTCTCGACTATGTTATCAAAGGTGGATTTGTGGTGATTGGAATGAATGTTTAAGTATTTAAGGTATTGTTAGGTTTGTGATAAGGGGAGTATTAGGAGGTTTATAACTTTAAAGTTACTTCTAAAAAGTTAGTAGTTTTGTGAGAATTTTCAAAAGTAATAGACAGATTTAGGCTAGAGAAAAAATTGTGTACATTTTTTCTAGCTCGTTCTAAAGAGGATTTATTCATGCTCTTATTTCTTTATTGCCCACAAGGGGCTAAACACAGAGGGGACAAACAAGGACAGACAAAGGGATTAAGTCGATTACATCTACCCCAGTGCGTAACTGGTACTTTATTTATCGACCCCGAAAGGATGAAAGACAAAGTCGACTTCGGCGGAATTTGAACTCAGAACGTAAAGACAGACGAAATACCGCTAAACATTTCGCCCGGCGTGCTAACGTTTCTGCCAAGCTCTGCAACTAGCAAGGCGTCATTTCTGTAGAGGCCTCACTTGAGGTTAGGGAAATGTATTTCGAGCTGGTGGAGTATGTATAGTCCAACGAGATCCGTGACTTGGGCGGAGTCGGATGATCTCGTGATAATGTCAAATAAATTGCTATGAATATTGGTATTGTTATAGTGACTGACCCGGCACCAGAGTTGTTCTGAAAAGAAATAAGGAGTAGACAGTTACCTCCCTTGAAAGCAGTTGTCTCATCAATTGGTTACTGGATGGCACACGTCGTGGTGCTGCATTGTGGGAGAATGAAATCTATAGCTTTTGGACGGCGCGACCAAAGTGATTAGACGTATTTTCTTCCTGCTGCGATTCCAAGTGATGTAACGGTAAAAAATAACCACATCTTGTATATGAATACAAACGCACAGAAAATGCCTTTATCTTTTTCTATACAAGTACTGTAATTTGCATTCAGTATCAAGATTAAAACGACTTACGGCCGTATTTGTAAATTCTTATCGTCTTGTTATTCTTGTATTTGGAGAATGTCTGCCTTCTACATTTCAGCTTTCTTTGTTAGGAGCATAAGTTCCTAAAAATGGTGACCCCGTGGAACGAATAGACAAGTTTATATTTTACAAGTTTACAGCGAATGAAAAAACAAAAAAACAAAAAAAAAAACAGACGAGTAGAACCGTTAACTGTTGTAAACGGTCGACATCTAAAAAATTTTTTTTCCCTTTCAAGCTTCGCCAACTTGCCTTCTCCAATTCCTTTTGGCGTTCCTCCACATTCCTTTCTTCTCAACGTTTTTTGCTTTTATAAAATGAACAATGTTCCGCTCTCTCAATTCAATGGGGAAGCGAAAATGTGGTTTTCGCAACTGGAATCCTATTTTATTGCTACCAGCACTCGCGAACCACTGGCCAAACTGCAAATCACATTGTCCGGCTTACCGTCCCCACTTGTTTCGTCTGTCTGGGATTTACTGACAGATGCACCAGATGGGATATCCTACGAGGAGTTTAACTTAGAGGTGCTTCGCAGAAACTCTCCGTCCGCTGAGAGCAAGTTCCGCTCATTGCCGCAGGATGAAACTATTTTTCTCTCGTATGCAGCCCAATACCCAGTCGGTGCTGGTGCATCTTTTGGACACCACTCTTATTGACCAACTAGCCACCAAGGCAGACAAGATTCTTGAGTTCTCCAAAAACACAGACAGTCCAAGGATCAAGCTCATCATTGTATACAGCCCTGCTCTTACATCCCGGCGGGAAACTAGCCAGGGAGTCGTCTCCCTCATTGAAAATCTTCACCGTGCATTCTTCGTCCGAGACGCAAAATCTTCAAAGTCTTTTCTGGTAGACACAGGAGCCAGTGTTAACATTTGGCCTCGACGGTATACGTTCATCAATCTTGCTTTCTCGGACATTTCTTTGTTCCCGGTTAACCATTTTGCTATCCAGACCTACGGTCAAATCTCCCTTACTCATGATTTGTCACTCTGTAGGTTATTTCGGTGGATTTTCATTATTGCTGACTTACCACATCCAATTTTAGGTACAGATTTTCTTCACCATTATTCATTCCTCGTGGATGTCAGAGGACGTCGACTTTTTGATAGAACCATTTTCCTCACTGTCTCCGGAGAGGATACTACCCTTCCTGCTGTGAGTCTTTCATTCTTCGTAGCCGCTGCTGGAAACACGTATCTACAGTTACTTGCTTCATTTCCCGAATTAACGGATTTGACATTCCTGTTAACCAAGCTAGTTCATTCTACTAAGCATTTTATAACGACTAAAGGACCTTCTGTATTTTCCAGACCTCGTCGTTTATCTTCACAAAAGCTGCGGATTTACAGAGCTGAATTCAAGCATATGCTCCAGTTTGGCCTCATTCGTCTTTCCAAGAGTCCATAGGCCACGCCTCTGCACTTAGCAGAGAAAGGCGTCATCGATTTTCGTCCTTGTGGTGACTTTAGAAGGCTTAATACTGTCACGGTTCCTAGATCGCTATCCGATTTCACATTTTCAGGATTTTTCTTCAGCCCAACATGGATGCAAAATTTTTCCCAAAATCCACCTGGTACGCGCATACCATCAAATTCCCGTTAACTCGGAAGATATACCCAAGACAGCAGTAACAACATCTCTCGGAGCATTTGAATTTTTATCCATGCCTTTTGGTCTTCGTAACGCAGCAAGAACATTAGCCTCATGCTATCTAAGATCCCAGATGAAGCAATGTCAAGGCAGGGAACTCAAAAGAGAGCAGCAGTATCCTTCACCAAAAGCCAATCCCATGCAATTGGCCAATTAAAATGTGATAACACTGGCGATGCCCTAGCACGGCCACAGCGTCAAGGCTGAAACATATAAAAGAATAAAAGAATATATATATATATATATATATATATATATATATATATATATATATATATATATATATATATATATATATATATATATATATATATATATATAAGGTTAGCTGAGATCGAAGTTAAAATAAACGTCTAAGGGACAGAAGTATCCATTATACTACCGCTATATTATCTATGTTTAACCATGGGCATACATATGCAAGCATATTATGCTCATAAATTATAGCAGGTAAAGACAAAGATAAACATGTGTTTATTAAGAATCAGAATTTAAAGGAAACAGGAAATGGAGAAATATTGATGAACAACAATTGTCTTACATCAATTGTTATTTATTGATTCAATACAAATAGACTGCATCCCGTCTAACAGCTGTTTCTGCTTCCAATGTTGTATGGCATTGCCATTGATATGCTAAAAATATTTATCATATCTGGTAATAAAACCTATCTGAAACATGGAACTTCATCAGAATGAAGAATAAATAAAAAAATAATGTAGAGCCTAGAAAAGGGAAAAGTTGAATATGGTTGTAATCATACCATTTTGCTTGTGCATCTCTTTGGGATGTTAAGTATATGACTAAACATAAAATAGTACTTCATGGATTAATCCTTTGAACGTGGTCGGGGGTAGGATGGATAAATAATTAAAAATAAAGAAATTATAGTGGGATACGCCAATAGGTTTTAGTCGGAGAAGGGGTGAAGATACAATAAGGCTTTAGATTAATCATAATAATTTATAATGATTACGTTTATAGTACTAATTAATAGGATTTATCACAATAAAGTGCTAACCGATTAAATATAATTTTTAAATTTTATTTACTAGTAGGTGGTTAAGCCCTTCCACCTGTTGTCCGAAGTGAGATAGGCCAAGGTCCAACGTTCGATATAATTGGTCAGTTGAAATTTAAAAATAAAAGACCAACTTTTGAGACTGTTAT
This sequence comes from Octopus bimaculoides, assembly GCF_046866305.1. Classification (NCBI taxonomy): domain Eukaryota; kingdom Metazoa; phylum Mollusca; class Cephalopoda; order Octopoda; family Octopodidae; genus Octopus; species Octopus bimaculoides. The sequence continues at coordinate 19,588,821 of NC_142932.1, read as the reverse complement.
ACGGGGTAAGATAAATAAATAAATGAATGGGAAACTGGTGTATGTTGTAAGGGGCATTAAAACGCTTAGGACAGTATATACTAGATTAAAAAAATAAATATTATGGAATAAATATTGAGAGAGAAACCTATTTGGACATTTAGGTAATAAGACGGTTAGGGGTGAAAATGGTCCAAATGTTTTTTTAAATAGGAACATGAAATTAGTAAAAACAATGAAATTATTAAAAACAATTTATTCTGTAGGAAAATTAGAAAAATATTTATGGTTAAGGGGAGGTAATAACCAGAGTAAGTGGCCTAAATTAGAGACTGCTGGTCTGCCATCCAGTGCACAGAATAAGCGAGCTGACTAGCTCAACAGACAGCTAATTTCACCGCTAAGTGACTAAACAATCTATAAATCAGTCAGTGTAGTGGTCAATTAAATAAGTAAACATAAATATCCCTAATTAAATTAATGATTACAATTTATACTTAAAATAAAAAATTAAAATACTTGCAAATTATTCTTACAGATGCAGGTTCTTACTACAATTTGCTCATGCATGCATACTAAGTATCGTTGATTAGGTGCAATGAATTTAACCCACTTACCCTGGTTATTACCTCCCCTTAACCATAAATATTTTCCTAATCTTTCTACAGAATAAATACTTTTCATTGTTATTAATTTCACATTGCTATTTAAAAAAAAAAAAATGTCCGAATAGGTTTCTCTCTTAATATTTAATCCATGATCTTTATTATTTTTAATATAGTATATACTGTCCTAAGCGACTGGGTTGGAACTGGGAAAGTGCCATTACCTATAGCGTCCCAGATCAGCAACTGACTCCAGTTCTTTAAAACGGAAAAGTTAGCTACAGTGGTCGAAGCTAAAAGGCCCCATTTGTGACAGAAAAAGGCATCATCGTCGAGGTCTAATTTAAATACAGCGCCCACTGTGGAATAGCGAGAGGATGTATCAACATGAACGCGAGTAGAGTCTGAATTCCTTCGTAGTATATCCATTGTGATACTTGTATAGTTCATAGACATGCAAACCTAGGTGCAAAATAACTTTATTTTGTGTGCAGTTTTCAACGAAATGGGTGCCAGAGGCAGTTATTTGTCGAGGGAGTGAGGTAAATGAAACGTTAATAATAAAATATGTAGATATTTTAGTAAGATTTAGCCGAACGTCAAGTCGTACAAAACTTTAAATAATTTTGTCAGGTGCTTATGTATATAATCAATTGGATTTATTATATTTAGCAAATAATCTTTCAATTCAGGCAGAAAAAAAAAAAAATTAAACTTATAAGGAATTTTAAAACGATCTTTTGTAAATGTTCTCTATAGTATATTTTTTCTGAAATAATCAGTACACCATGGGAATGATAAATGGTATTAGATTACACTATAAATACCTCAAAGATGTAATAACTCTCATCTATCCAAACAAATTAGCATTGAAGCTGCAAATATTGCGCAAATATTCATGTAATAAATATATACGACGTGGTATGCAAAAGTAATCGGAAAGGTTCTCTGCGAGATAAGCCCGTTGTAGTTCAGGCTTCCGCCGCTAGAAGCCACTTGATGCGACCCTCAGGCATCAGTGTGCCGACCGGCGTCATCAGGTGGACTCATACTACCATGTGGTGAGTTTTTGTTTTGCAATGCTTCTTCCCTGTTCGTCGACTTTTGAGATGGCTGAAACGAAGGAACAGCGTGCTTCCGAGAAATTCTATTCTCTGCTAGAGAAAACGGCCGCCGAAACAGTTCTAATGCTACAACCAGCTTACAAGGACAGTGCCATGAGCAAAGCACAGATTTACGAATGTTTTTCATACTTTAGTAATGGTCACTTGTCGCTTGAAGACCAACCTCGTTCAAGGCGACCGTCGACGAATGAAAACATCACGAAAATCCATGAATCTATCTTGAAGAAATGTCGCCGAACAACTGACAAACTTGTTGATATGACTGGTGTGTCCTGAAACTCCTGCCGACGAATTTTGAGTGGCGAATTGAAAATGAAAAGAGTTGCAGCAAAAATTGTGCCTCACTTGCTCACGGAAGATCAAAAGCATTCACAACTGAATGTATGTCGTGAACTTAAAGAACAATTGGAAGTTGAACCGAACCTTTCTAAAGTAATCACTGGTAACGAAAGCTCGTGTTACGGTTACGACCCAGAAACGAAGCAGCAATCAAGCCAATGGAAGCATTCAATATCCTCACGCTCCCCAAAATTGCATCAAGTGAAGTCCAATGTCAAGACGATGCTGATTTGTTTCATCGATACGAAAGGAATTGGCCACACAGTATTTGTTTCTCCTGGTCAAACTGTTAACCAGATATTTTACTTGGCAGTTCTGAAGCAGTTGCGAGACGCGGTGAGACGTAAACGCCCCGACTAATGGCAAAGTGGAGAGTGGTGGTTTCATCACGACAATGCACTTTCGCACACCGTTTTGAGTATCTGACAGTTTTTGATCAAACATAGCATGGCCCCGTTTACCCACCCTCCCTATTCATCCAATCTTGCTCCTTGCAACTTTTTTTGTTTCCCTGAATGAAAAAATCCTTAAAGAAAACCGTTTAGCAGATGTGGAAGAGGTGAAGAAAAAAAAAAACAAAAAAAAAAAAACGATAGAGGCGTTAAAAGCATCACTTCGCAAGAATTCTAGGACTGCTTCGAACAGTCGAAAACGCATCTGGACCGATGCATTGTTTCAAATGGAGAATATTCTTGAAGGTGATAAATGTGTAAGCGGGTAAAAACTAACTGAGTAAAATAATATTGCAAAATTCCGATTTTGGGTACTCCCTCGTAGTTAAATATTGCTAAGAAGCACGATAAAGCGCTTATTGTCTAACCTGATCATTAATAGGTTCATAATCATTGAATAGAAAATGTTAGATTAAAAATTCGATATGATTTATAACAAGAGAATATTACTATAGCTTCAATAAACGAGTTCGATTTCTATTAGTTCTAACTATATGGCCTCGAATGTCCGCTAGTTATCGAAATAAAATCTGCAATAAAAATTGATGTTGGAAAATGATAGAAACTATGATATTAAATCGCTCTCTTCAGAAATTACTGTAAAATCAATAACACTAAATGATATTAAGATTTCTTTAAAATAATTATTATAATATTGACTTACTTGAACAGTTTCTCCATTGGCTGTTATCCCCAAATAATATACAGCACCGAACATTACAAATAACAACCGCGAAGCCATTTTGTTAGCGCTTCTTTTAATTTCCTCTGTTTTCAAATATTTTCAAATATTTGTTTAAAGAATTACTTTTCAAAACGTTAAAAAATATCACTAAACAGTGTGGTTAACAGTCAATAAATATATTTACATACAAACGAACACTTATACATACTGAATACGGATATATAACATTCTTCTTATGAATCTCTTGTAAACCCTGAGTTATTTATATCGTGGAGTGAGGAAACTCAAACAGGATTTGTCAAGTTTAAATCCTGAAACATAAGCAGTTATTAAATAAAATTCCTTAAGAACAGATTTCTCAATTGAAACCAATGGGATGGGTTAAATTCTGTTGTGCAGAAATATCTCAAATTACGTTTTAGGAATTATGTTAAACGAAAACGTGTACGCGCACACACGCACACACACACACACACACACACACACACACACAAGAATAAAATGTTGTTGATGCCTTTTCGTATATATGCAAGACCGCAGCTTTAAAGCCGCGCGCTCGCGCGCGCGTGTGTGTATGGGTATGTTTGTGTGTGTTTGTATGTGCATATATATATATATATATATATATATATATATATATATATATATATATATATGTATGTAATTATTTGTACTTCGGATATATGTCTATTGGTATGCCGATTAAAACTCATTTCCCGCTTGGGCTATCTGATGTCATCCACAGTGTTGATTTAGTTTATGACTGATGAGTGAAATGGATAATGGACTTAGTACGAATCGTTATTTTATACAATATGTATTGCGATTATTGTCACTTAATATATGCAACCATGAGTGTGTGTCTGTGTGCCACTGATGTATGTGAATGCGAAAATACAGCGATTCATATGGTGCGTGCGTGGATGAATAAATATTTAGATACACTTCATGAGGTGTGGTTACACACCTGGAGTATAGACGTTTACAAGTGGGCTCCTATGTGTAAATCGATATATAAATCATAAGGAGCACTCTGTCGTTTACGACGACAGAGGGTCCCAGCTGATCCGATCAACGGAACAGCCTGCTCATGAAATTAACGTGCAAGTGACTGAGCAATCCACAGACACGTGTACCCCCAACGTAGTTCTCGGGGAGACTCAGCATGACACATAGCGTCACAAGGCCGGCCCTTTGAAATACAGGTACTACTCATTTTTGCCAGCTGAGTGGACTGGTGCAACGTGAAATAAAGTGTCTTGCTCAAGGACACAACGCGTTGCCGGGAATTGAACTCACGACTTTACGATCGTGAGTCGAATGCCCTAACCACTAAGCCACGCGCCTTCACATACATCGTAGATGCAAGTGAGAAATTCATACGAACGGGTCTATGTGCGTATACTTATATACGGGGCGCTGTGAGTGTAATATAGACACACACACATGCATACATACACACACACAAACGCACACATATGCATATGAAGATATGTACATGTATGTATGTATGTATGTTATCAATCAGTTTCATTTCTGTATTTCTTGTCCATAGAGAAAGAGCCGGACTCTAACATAGATTCAAGGCTCCTTCATTGGAACTTTTATCAACATCATCTAGGTATTTGTGCATATGTGTGTGTGTGCAGTATTTGGTGTTAGTGTATGCGCAGATTTGTATGTTTGTTTTATGGATGCGTTTTTATGTCTAGATGCATGCATATGTATTTATGTGCTAAATTTTTGGAAAGTTTTACATATCTTTACAGTTCCATTGATGGCTTGAATCTGTAGTCTTCTAATCAGCCTTTATGTATATATGTATGTATGTATGTATGTATGTATGCATGTATGTATGTAAATACTTGTACATGCGAGTTTGGGGCGTGCCAACCCATCGTTAAATGTATGTATGAGTGTGCGTTTGTGTGTATATATACTAATACTTGTGTGCGATCGAGCGTGTCCGGCGAACCACCCACTAACGTGCTGGCTTAGTCATCTGTAACTGACTGTAGAATTTGCTACGCAGCGGAGAGCTAGATGCCATTTGTCTGTCTGCTTCTAATACGACCATAATGGTTGTTCACGACCACATTAAATGTCGTTCCCTTGGCGGCACGTGCGAGTGTGTGTGTGTGTGTGTGTGTGTGTGTGTGTGTGTGTGTGTGTGTGTGCGCGCGCGTGTGTGCGTATGTGTACGCCTATATGTGTGCTATTGGTCAATTAGTGTATATCTATCCTTCTTTTAACTTTTAATTCGTATCCTTTGGCAGATATCATTCTCCTTTATCATTTTAATTTATGTGATATATTCACTGTCAACTGTAGCCAGACCCATCTGCAGGTTATAACCCCCAAATTATTCTACCCTCCGCCAGCGTATCCACATACGACGAGCGAGTACATGATGCCAAGTGGAACTCAGTATATGTAATAGGCGCAGGAGTGGCTGTGTGGTAAGCAGCTTGCTTACCAACCACATGGTTCCGGGTTCATTCCCACTGCATGGCACCTTGGGCAGGTCTCTTCTACTATAACCTCGGGCCGACCAAAGCCTTGTGAGTGGATTTGGTAGACGGAAACTGAAAGAAGCCCGTCGTATATTTGTATATATACATATATATATATGTATGTATGTATGTATGTATGTGTGTTTGTGTGTCTGTGTTTGTCCCCCCCCCACCATCGCTTAACAACCGACGCTGGTGAGTTTACGTCCCCGTTAACTAGCGGTTCAGCAAAAAGAGAGCGATAGAATAAGTACTAGGCTTACAAAGAATAAGTCCTGGGGTCGATTTTCTCGACTAAAGGCGGTGCTCCAGCATGGCCGCTGTCAAATTACTGAAACAAGTAAAAGAGGATTCCTTTTTACGCCAAACACCTCAGGTAACAGAGACTAAATTGATTGATGCGACACAACTAAATGCACAATACCCGTTAGGTACAGCTGCAGGATGTCGAAATGATCGTCTTGTTGAATAAAGATTCGTACTAAATCCATTTTCCGTTTTCCTCATATATATATATATATATATATATATATATATATATACTTTATACAGTAAGTTTTATATATATATATATATATATATATATATATATATATATATATATATATATACTTTATACAGTAAGTTATATATATATATATATATATATATATATATATATATATATATATATATATAGTTATTAATATTTCTAAGTCTCTCTAAAGGAGACTACGGCAGCGGTACTGGAAATTAATAGTTATCGCCAAGCCAACATGGCAGTCCCAAAATTAGGACGAAAGCTGCCGTGAATTAGCTCCAAGAAGCCATCGCCTCTAGCTAGCTATGTGACACACGAAACCTGTGTCCTTTATAACCTTCGAACAGGGGAGGTCAGCAGTGTCCCCCTGCTGGTTTGGCATCTGCAGACTAGACTAGTTTCAGGGTGTTGCCCCTTGTCAATGCAGAGTAGCCAAGCCTTAGCCAGGCGGCGCTGCTGACTATCTGCTCGAAGGTTATTTATCTAATTTCAGTGGAATCTATCCACTGGTTTTCAGAAATAGAGTTATTAATATTTCTAAGTCTCTCTAAAGGAGACTACGGCAGCGGTACTGGAAATTAATAGTTATATATATATATATATATATATATATATATATATGTGTGTGTGTGTGTGTGTGTGTGTGTGTTTGTGTGTGTGTTTGTGTGTGTGTGTGTGTGTGTGTGTGTGTGTGTGTGTGTGTGTGCGTGCGTGTTTCCGTTGTAAAATTTGTTGAAATTTGACATGGCCTTTATATTCTGCAACCCCGACAGGACTAATAACATTGACTATTGTGGATATATACATGGATCATTGTGAGATATATACATAGGCGCAGACATGGCTGTGTGGTAAGAAGCTTGCTTCCCAACCATATGGTTCCCGGTTCAGTCCCACTGAGTGGCACCTTGAGTAAGTGTCTTCTCCTACAGCCTCGGGTAGATCAAAACCTTGCGAGTGGAGAGAGAGAGAGAGAGAGAGAGAGAGAGAGATAGTTGGACTGTTGAGATCAGCAATAGAAGCAAATAGTTTCACATTCGTGGTAAAGTTCACCTTATTCTGCGAATCTGTGGCCAATAGAGATTTCTCTTCATCTGCAGAACCCCCCAGCGACATTTTTATTTCTCTACATCTGCAGATGTAGAAAAATAAAATAGGTCACTTGTATGTGTATACTGATAGTGAGTGGGTGATGGGCGGAGTTCAACTTATCCAGACTGTCATACTTTATCCGATACGATTTATTATTGAATGTCGGAATATGTAGTATGTTACTCAAGCAAGACTAACAGTAATTTGGAACATTGATTCGTTTGTGGCCTCATGTCGTTCACTGGCTATCCGGCGTGTCGCTGATAAGGTAGATCAGGGCTAACCCAGGCCTGCACAATAACAACAAAATTAACCGTAGCAACAATAACAACTATAACAACAGCAACCGATTTACTTTTATGAATGTCACTTATCAAATGAATTAATCATCGATAAAAATATTTTCATGATAATGCATGAAAACACAAAAACATCGCTTACGACGTCGAGGGTTCCAGTTGATCCGATCAACGGAACAGCCTGCTCGTGAAATTAACGTGCAAGTGGCTGAGCACTCCACAGACACGTGTACCCTTAACGTAGTTCTCGGGGATATTCAGCGTGGCATAGTGTGACAAGGCTGACCCTTTGCATTACAGGCACAATAGAAACAGGAAGTAAGAGAAAGTTGTGGTGAAAGAGTACAGCAGGGTTCGCCATCATCCCCTGCCAGAGCTTCGTGGAGCTTTTAGGTGTTTTCGCTCAATAAACACTCACAACGCCCGGCCTGGGAATCGAAACCGCGATCCTATGACCGCGAGTCCGCTGCCCTAACAACTAGACCATTGCGTCTCCACACATCTTGGATTACGAATTATATAAATAGATTTTTGGGCGTTATTTTTGTATGTAATTTGTAATGCATATCCCTTTTACTCTGCACATCATTCTGCTGTTTTCAGCAAAGTTGAATATTTGTTATAAATATTTAACTTTAGAAATTCTTATAGATTTTTTTTTTTACAAAAGTCCCTGTCTGAGGGTATGAGAATTAAATTATTGAAGCAAACGATACATTTCTGAATCATAAACGAAAAACAAAATTCTTGACGATGAAAAGAGAAATATGCAACGAAATGATAGAAATGATTTCGGTGTTCAAAATAAAAAAAAAAAGCTTTATATAGAAGTATATATCTTTTTATCATGGCTTAGTCTTTTGGATTATTCAAGATCAAGTGAAAACCTTCCACCAAAATAGTAGATTATCTGAATGTTTTCTAAATATCTCATAATTTTTTAAATATCCACCTGAAATGCATTACCCTCTTTACTCTTTTACTTGTTTCATTCATTTGAATGTGGCCATGCTGGAGCACTGCCTCTAGTCGAGCAAATCGACCCCAGGACTTATTCTTTGTAAGTCTAGTACTTATCTATCGGTCTCTTTTGCCGAACCGCTAAGTTACGGGGACGTAAACACATCAACATCGGTTGTCAAGCGATGTTGGTGGTGGTGAGGGGACAAATACATACACACAAACATATACTTACACATACATATATATGTACATATATACGACGGGCTTCTTTCAGTTTTCGTCTACCAAATCCACTCACAAGGCTTTGGTCGGCCCGAGGCTATAGTAGAAGACACTTGCCCAAGGTGCCACGCAGTGGGACTGAACCCAGAACCATGTGGTTGATAAGCAAGCTACTTACCACACAACCACTCCTGCGCCTATGTTGATGATCATTGAATATTGTTAATAGTTTTCTTGCCTCACATTGTCAGACCTGTAGCTTTGATTCTGTCCTCTCAATTATATCTGATTCATACCTAATAATAAATACTACTCCCGAATTGATGGCTAATAATGTGTTACTACAGTTCAAGTTTGACATATCTTTTATTAATTTTCCTTTTGTACTCTTTTATAATTTTCCCGTTTCCTAAACTTGAATTTAATTATTTTCCGACTCAGTACAATGTATGATAATGCACGTGTATTTGTCGCCAATCACTAGTAGGAAACGATCTGTCTTTAAAGAACATGTGTTGGCTGTCAGTGAAACAAACAAACAAACAAAAAAAGCTCTAAAAATTATGACTTGTTATCATTTATGATTTATCACATTTTCTTAGAATGAGACAATAGGCTATAAGTAACAGGCTTAAGAAGGTTAAAACCTTTCAAAAACGGACAAAATGGATATTTTTATCAGTTGGGATCTGTACTAAAAGAGAGAAAGAATGCGAGAGAAAAGAGAGAGATAGAGAGAGAGAGAGAGAGAGAGAGAGAGAGAGAGAGAGAGAGAGAGAGAGAGGGAAATAGAGTATTTCATTTGGAACTTGCTTGAAAATGCTCTGGTTGGAAATAAGAAAGTAGATCCGTCAGAATCTCTTCTTATACTACACTCAAATGACCATAGAATTTTCATATGCAGGTAACTGTCTGATGCAAATATTGAGACAGGCTATCTTGAATGTGTCAACAAAATATTGTTCTGCTGTTTGTATGATTAATGTGGTCGATAAACTGAAAGGGTGTTATTTATAAATCAATTTTTAATGAAGAGGCATTACAAGCAAGAGCATCCAATAAGATTATTCTGCAAAGATGAGAATCTTTAAAGAAATATGAAGATTCAAGTGGTTGCAGTTCGGGAGATGAGAAGACTTACAAAGCTACCTCCTTGAAGATTCAGGAGGTAGAGCATGTTATGCATAAGATTGATGTGCTTTAGGTTGTGTTGATTAGATACTCCAAAATAATTAGATACTGCGATGTCACGATAAAAACATTTTTGTCTTTGTCGTGTGAGAAGTGATCTAGGCACTCGATGTCATGATCCCTTGTATGATTTTAGAGTGAGACAACATAATGTGCTCAATGCTCAATACTCAGTGAGAAATAATCGAGCAATTGTTGATGAATGTGAAAGTTCAGAATGTGATAAGCAAAACAGATGTATGCAGACAATAAGAAGAAAAATTGTGGACTGCATTGAGAGTGAATCCTACGGTTAGACACACATTGAGAAAAAAATTATTAGGACAGTAGATATAGAGTAGGATATTTCCATCTCAAAAATCTATATATACGTGTGGTTTTTCTCATAGTAGTCGCAGAGGCATCGAACTCAATAAACGTTTCGTATATCAGTCGTATAATTGCTTGCTGGTACGAAGTGGTAGCAAAAGGTTCCCAGACTAGTTTTGTTTAATAAAAAAATAACGTATTTACCTAAGTTTTAACAACATCTCCTCCGAAGTAGTCACCTTGCGCAGCAATACACCGGTCCCAGCGTTCCTACCACTTTTGAAATCCGGCCTGGAAGTAATTTTTCGTAAGCGAGTCGAAGACCTACGATTCGCTCTGAATCCCGACGACGGAGTTAAAACGGTGAACTATGAACTGCATTTTCATGCTGGGGAAAAGATGAAAGTTCGTAGCGATACTATGTTGCAATTGGTAAGAAACTCACGAGTGAAGAGTGCTCAGTGACAGGGTGCATTGTCGTCGTAAAGAATCCAGTACTTCGCGCTCCACAAATCCGGGCGCTTTCGTCGAATGTTCTCCCTCAAACGCCTCAAGACGTCGCAGTAGAACTTTCGATTGACAGTCTGACCCTGGGAGACTAATTCTCGATGCACAATACCACATTTCCGGTGGATGGGGGAGGGGGGTTGACACACGTGGCAGTCTTCCAGATCGCTCATCGTTTTCTTGGGAGGTTCTTCCGCTTTTGAAGCGCCCGTACTACTCGAAACTGCGTACAACCCATTGCCTCGTCGACATAAGCTATCCGAAGTATGCTTAATGTCTCTGTAACAGACTTTCCAAGTTTAATAACATGAAATTTTACGTTGGCTCATTGATCCTGTCCATGGCAAAATCGCAGGCTACAGCATACAAGTGATCACAAAACCACAAATTTCACAACTTGCGAGAAGTATAGACTTGACACACTGCCTCATGAAGGTCATTGCTAGTTTTCACAGCACACGTAACCGTGTGCTGCCACCTGTTAGCGCACTACAGAACTAGTCTGGGAACTTTTTGATACCACCTCGTATTTGTGATATAAGCGGTGACACAACTATTTCAATCTTATTGAGATAAAAAACAGATTATTTACTGTAAAGTCTATTGTCAGCTAGGTTGAAAATATATTACATTCATTTGAAGACAACTGTAAATCGTGACGATCCAGCGAACAGGACCTACTTGACGTGCCAGAAATAATAGCTCACCTTCACACAGATCACACCCTACTAACCAAGATAAAAGAACACATTGTATAATATATTCCTTGATGTACTATATTTGAAAAATAGCTGTCATGGTCATGGACGGATTACCTAGGATAATAGGTAACACATTACCTATGATCAGTGCAGACAACAACAACAACAACAACAACAACAACAACAACAACAACAACAACAACAGCAACAACAACAACAACAACAACAACAACAACAACAACAACAACAACAACAACAACAACAACAACAACAACAACAACAACAACAGCAGCAGCAGCAGCAGAAGCAATAACAACATCTCTAGATGATAATTTCAAAAGATATTTATTGGACAGTTGGAAAACAGGAATCACTAGTTCATATTCTTCTGCTTTAAATATGTTTGGGAACAAACACTTGTAGAAAAATGTACTCCGTCTCTCAGATTTGTGCAACAATTTTAAATTATTCGCTTAAAATATGAACTAACAATATATGTGTAGAGTAAGTTCTATAATTTATCATATTAACGATTAAATCTAATATATGCATATAAAACTAATGGAATATCTAAATATGTAAACAATAGTAGTGTGTATAATATAATATAATATAATATAATATAATATATATATAATATAATAATATATGTATATATATAATATAATATAATAGTAATATAATATAATATAATATAATATAATATAATATAATATAATATAATATAATATATATATATATATATATATATATATATATATATATATATATATATATATTTAACAAAGTATTACTAGCATTATTAAAAATAACCATAATAATAAAGTGGCCAGCAAATTTAACCTAAACAGGCAAAATATACAAATAAATTAGGGTACCGAAATATCAACCTACTAGAAGTAGGATTCAACACTCCAAAGCACGGTGAATGTAACGAATATAATAAAGATAGGTCTTACCTTTGCATAAACCGCAAAGCAAAAACAGATAACTTGGTATCAATTGATTTCACCTTTTGTGTATTACCACTTAAGAATCATCAGCCAAGTTTACTGTAGTCATATACTTTTCAAAATATTCACTTCATTACACCGTGCGCAGTGAAATCAATTGATACCAAGATATCTGTTTTTGATTTGTGGTTTATGCAAAGGTAAAGCCTATTATTTGTGTGCGTGTATATATATATATATATATATATATATATATATAATGCATGAATTGGGGCCTGTTGTCAAATTCATATATTTCTATATCATAACAATCCTAAACGGATAGGTTGTTATTTTACATTATATGACTATCAAACTTCGTACTTGTCCCTCATATCGTGAAACAATGGGATAAACTTCCTCTGCCGGTATGGTAACTGACTTTATTATATAACTCTGCTTTATCAGACAACACCATCTGATTTGGATTTTTTTCAATGCATTGGAATTCGTTTACATAAGAACCTGAAATAAAAAAAAGAACGTGTCAACAAAATATTAATATATTTTTACAAGTCAATAGTTCTTGGAATTAATTAAACTTAAACTCATTCTCTTAATAAGTTTTTGAAGATTAATGTAAGATCTATCTATCTATCTATCTATCTATCTATCTATCTATCTATCTATCTATCTATCAATCTATCTATCTATCTATATGTCTGTCTGTATGTCTGTCTGTCTGTCTGTCTAAATGTGGATGCAAGTAGAGAGGAGACATGAATGTAAATATAAGTTGAATATCTGGTGATTATATGCTTTTATATCTTTATCCTGTCTATTTTCCGATCCCCATGAACCAAGTAATTAAGAAGTAAACTTCTTGCCACACAGCTAAATCTTAATCTTAATGCTGCAAAATAATGTTTCGTTTTTAGAAAATATATAATACTTACCTAAAATTCCTCCTGCTTGAGAAATCTTGCGAAGTATATTGAAATGCACAGAGTAAGATATCTCATCGTTCGTAATTTTGTACTGGTATACTGTCATTGAAAATGTAAGTGTCCTTATGAATGCTTTCAGCCTGGGGACATTAGTCCGGCCTTTTGGATCAAGAATAATTTCATCAACATATACAGAAGACTTTATTCGTATTCTGTTAAGAGTTTCTAAGCAATTAATGTTTGACGCCTTTTTTATGTAACCATAAACATCTACACCTGTAGAATAAATGTATTTTAAATTTAATTAATTATCTTGAATTTTATATTATTGTACTTATACTCCTTAGATTAAACATGGTAAAAATTTTCAGAATGATTAGAATATTTCTTTCTTTGAATTTTAACACTTGCATTAATTAGAACATGCATTTGAAATCTCGGAAATGAAAATATTATTTATGTACTTTTGATAATTGTTATGTGACACAGGAACAAACATATCTCCATGGCGAACTCCAGTGGTAGGAGTGAAGTATCCTACTCACTAATACATGAAACGAATAGATTACTCACAGAAAGCCAATCAATATGCAGAACTGAACGTTTACCTTTTGTGAAGGATAAACAAGTTGGTGAACGGGGAGGTAAAATGTAGATTGTCCAATGATAAATAATGCAATAATATAATGATGGAGATTGAAACTTGCTGCATTTACTTATACGATGAAATATCATACGAACAAGGATAATGCTCTCTCTGACATATTTCTTTGTTTACAAACTTGCTGGAGCTATTACTACTCTGACACAAAGTGACATCTATAACAAGTTATCTTGGAATACGTCGATTACCCCATTTTGTTAGAGCTCGTAATACCACTTTTCTAGAGCGAATGTGGAAAAGAATTGTGCTTCTTGTACAGTTTGCACAGAACTATAAAACCTCAATTCCTATCATCCTCACGAAGTGACACTTATCACCGCAAAAGGACTATAAAACAGTTTAGTTTTAGTTAAAAGAATAAAAAAGAACAACTTTTCTTGCTATTTCATGTAATTGAAATTTATTTACAAAGTTGATGAACATTTTTATTTAGTGCATTTCCACGACCCAATATTCATACGACAACAGTAATCAGATGCTTAACCTATGTAGAATGCCAAATTATTAATTCAGTCTAATCCAGAAAACTCCTTGATATCTAGGGATCTGAAGGATTATATCTTTGAGAATGGTGATATCAGCAATTACAAATCACACAACTGCGAACACACAAGAAGAAAGCTCAAGCAACGTCCGACAGAAGGCAATCACAAAATCATCCTAGGAAGCATTTCTATCAAGTGCTTTGCTGATTTAGTACACTTCCAAAGATTCCCGTTTGTGCAGCAACAGGTACTACATACCACGAAGTTCTTTGCATTGAATGCTCTTCTTCTCAATGCAAGTCAGTATCCCCTTGGCCAATACCTCCTAGACTAAGAAAGTTCAAGAGGTGTGGTAGTAAGAACAAAGATTCGTCAAAAGAATATCATGTCTAGATCAGATGTAATGTATATATTTAGGAAAACAAATGCATTCCTTTGTGTTATATAAGTATTTGAACGTTTGAAAAAATCAAAAGACAAGAATGATTTCCACTGTATAACATTGTTAAATGTAAGTTTAAAATTTATCGATAAGGTGGGCTAGAATCCATGGCTCACTTATTAGTTATATTTCTTATTATGCTTATTTTATTGTTATTGTATCATTTTATTTTTTTAATGTGCGTATTAATAAATATTAAGATATTAAAAATATAACTAACAAGTGAATCATGAATTTTGACCCGCCCCGTAGATAATATTGCAAGTTGGGAAATGAAAAATGCAAACAATATTGAACAGATTCTAAAGGTGACTAACGTACAATAATTATAGATATATTCTATCTATCTATCTATCTATCTATCTATCTATCTATCATCATGGACGGACGGTAGACACATCGGCTCCCATGTAAGTTGCATTTTTCACCTCTTAAAAGACCTATTTTGTTTTAAAATTTTGTATAAGTTGTGTATAACACAAAATACTTCGTGAACATATATTTTTCAAATCGGAAATAGCTCTATTTAGAGCCTTATTTCCAAAAATTCAAACATATCTTCCTCGTTCCTAGCCATATTCTTTAAAACGAATATGGCTAAGGTTTTCAACGAGGCCGACTTCCCGCTCCTAATGCCAGAGGCGAAAACACTTAATGCCGTTCCGCATGAACGCAGACAAGTGATGAAGAAGAGCAATGATTCTGAGTCAACTGCTGCTGCCTCAACCACCACCACTACCACCATCACGTGTACAAACTCTGCTGCTACAGCAGTCTTGCCTGCCACCGTCACCAGTGACAACAACAACAACAACGACAAAGACAACAACAACAACAGCAACAACAACGACAACGACACAAATGTCCTTGCTAACACGACCACTGTCCTCACCACTGCTACTACCAGTGACAATAACAACAGCAACAACAACAGGACACCGACCTTCAACACCAACACCACCACTACTTCGACAAACTCTGCCGCCACTACCACCACCTTTGAACCTGGCAGTACCAACACCACTGTCAATACCACCATCAACAACTACAAGACGAACAAGATAAACAACACCACAAACGCCACAAACAACATATCTGCCAGCATCACAAAAACAAATTTTGCCGATGCAACGAAAGAAAAAAGAACAATATTAACATTCACCCAAAAACAAATCAATGACACAAAATCCCTTCTCACGAAAGAAGGTGACACTGTACAAATACACATACCAAAAGCAATTATTGAAAATACAAACAAGAAGCACATATCATACAGACTTATCAACAAGAAAACGAAGCGACCGGAGAATTTCTCCACCCAAAAAATTGAGATTTGTCTCAAACCGATATGGCCCTTTCAAAGTCATGTTACTTGGGGACGAAAATTTGCCACGGTCCTAGTACGCTTTAAGAGCGAACAGTTAGCGAAGGAATTTTCAACACTCTCTCTCCACACAGATGACTTGGTGATGATACCGAGTTATCTTGGACAGAGAGTGACGAAGGTGACAGTAAAGAATGTCCCTTCACAAGTGGAAACACAGTGGATAGTAGGTTCTATATGCCTCGAAATGGAGGAGGCAAATATATTAGAAATTGCTACTGCAGAGGAGAAAAACTGGGAAGGGGGAAAAAAAGTCGAAGTCCTCCTCCACATCACTGAAGAGGAGTGCCAAAAGATCCCCACACACATCCAACTGGCAAAGGACCACAAGTTATATGTAGTGGTGGAAGGAAGGCGGCCACGTTGTTATGTATGCGGCAGCGAGGCACACCTCAAGGACAGTTGCCCAACCGCCGCCAACCAAAAAAAGCAACAAGGGCAACCACCAAAACCCGGAAAAAAAACCCTACTACCAACACCACCATCAACAATCAAAACAAGAGAAACACAAGCAACACTGGCAACTGAGAAGACAACAGCATCTGCAAAAACAACAAGTGAGGAAGCAGGGGAAAAGAAAGAAAATTCCAAGACTGTTTCCCCCTCCCCCACATCACACACACCTCACACAAATAACAAGCCATCAGCACCAACAAAAACAGCAACACAACCACTCACACAAGCACACACAGACGCTCACAATTTGCCCCTACCCCCTTCCGATTCCTCAGAACCTTCGTCGGAAGATGAAAGTAATGAGGAATGGCAAATAGCCCAGAAAGGAAGGAGGAAGAGGAGCAAGAAAAGAAAAGCAAACACAAACAAAGCAGGGAGATACACAACTCCCGAAAACACTCCAGACACCAACACAAGCACACACAACTACAACACAAGCAACAAAACCCCAAAAGCAAGTACACACACAATGCTCACTGCCATCAACACAAAAAACTCAGAGTTGATGGAATACATCAACACAAAAACAAACATAACAAACGAAGACATAAAAACCAGCAACCACCCATACACAACACCGCCAGAACACATCAAAATACTACACATAACACCAACCCTGCACCACACACTAAAATCTATTTTTCCAAAGGCAGTTGGCAAATGCCAAAAATACCTGGCGAAAAAACTATATAGTGATCTCCTCGAAGAAAACCCGAAGGAGGAGACACAAAAACTCTCAAACGGTAAGTGACTCTCTTTATAAAACTTTAACACTCAAATCAAAATGATGCTCAAGATTGGTTGTGTAAATGCGCGTGGCTTGGGGTCCCCTTGGAAACAAGGGTACCTCCTAAATGACATAAAGTCACATAAACTAGAAATCATAGCCATAAGCGAGACCAGACTCCATGATCCGCGGGCCCTATCGTCCATGTTTGGCAGACAGTTTAACATTTATTTTTCTCCCTGTCTGCCGAGAATGGGCGGTAGTGGCACGGCGGTACTCTTTCGCAAGAGTCTGGATCTCGAAGTAAAGACAGTATTCATAGACCCGGAGGGTAGATTGGTTGTTCTGGATGTCGATGGCAGCGATGGGTGTGCTTTTCGACTCATATCAGTATACGCACCACCTTTAACAGGTAGGCCGGATTTCTTTCGACGTCTAGAAGTATTCCTAGGAACGTCTCGTCCTTTACTTTTAGTGGGGGATTGGAATGCTACCTTGGACACGCATCTAGACTATGTGGGTAGAGATAGGAATAGACGGGGATGCAAATGCCTCAAAGACCTGCTCAGACGCTTTCAACTGTCTGACAGGTACCGACTCGATTACCCGAATGCGCCAATGTGGACATGGACAAACCGCATCGGGTCGTCGAGATCGTATCTAGATAGAATACTGTGTAGGAGAGTAGATAGAGATAGCATAGGGTGTCCACAATTTCACATAGTCAGCTACACGGATCACAAACTTGTGACGTGTACGCTAGACTTAGATAAGACACATAGGCAGGGCTCCGGTTACTGGAAACTAAACGCGTCTTTCCCGTCGAGACCAGTTTTCAGAGACCGGATTAGCACGTTAGTAAAGAGGGCTTTGACAGGAGCCATCATCAATAACAAATGGTGGTTTGCCCTCAAGAGAGCAATAAAAGCAGAAGCGGTTAGGTATAGCAAAGCACTAGCCATAGACAGAAACAGAGTAGAGGGTGAACTAGTTAAGAAGCTAGAAGAGGCAATTAGAAGTGGCATCGCATCCGACGTTTTGGCGGCGAGGTTGGCCCTTGACCAACACTTCAACGCCAAACACGAAGGGTGCGTTGTCAGGGCTAGGATGCGTGCTCTAAGAAACGAAGGTGTTGGAGCCGCACGAGAGGCCCGGGTGGCGGAGGCGCAACAGGGCAACAAAGCCACCATTCGGTCTCTGGTGGACGAACAGGGGCGCGAGCTGCTCGAGCCAAGCAAAATGTGTGAGGCCTTTCAGCGGCACTTTGCTCGACTGTTTGGGACGAATGGCGAGCGAGAACGCAGGGTGGACTTCAGTGCCTACCTGCACAGCCTGCCACGACTCTCGGCAAGAGAGGCGGAGTGCTGCGAAGGTGCCATCACGGCGGCGGAAGTGAGGGACGCGATGGCGGGATGCTCGAGGGACAAATCTCCGGGTTTGGATGGTCTGCCCTACGAGCTTTACAACTGTAAGCCAGACTTGTTTGGAGACGTCTTGGTGGCGGTGTACTGCAACTGGCAGCAAAACGGGAGCATTCCCGGTTTTGTGAGTCGAGGAGCCGTAACGCTGCTGAAGAAAGATCCAAACAAGGGGGACGTCATAGATAACTTTAGGCCCATCACTCTGCTCAATGCAGACTTGAAAATTTTGGCCAAGGTGTTAGCCAAGCGGTTGGCGCTTGTCATCGAGAAACTGATCGGCAAGGCGCAAACGTGCGCGGTGCCGGGCAGGAGCATCCATGACAACCTCCATCTGATGCGCTACATCATAGAGAGGGTAGTTAAGGAACCTGGCATGGGTGGGGCCCTGATCAATTTAGATCAATCGAAAGCTTTCGATAGGGTAGACCATCAATACTTGGAGGCTGTCCTCATAGCAGCCGGCTTCGGTCCCATTTTCCGCGGCTGGATGGCTGCCTTGTACAGAGGCATCCGTTCGGTAGTTCGCGTCAATGGGCATCTATCAAGACCCTTCGACATTGCACGTTCGGTCCGTCAGGGATGCCCCCTCTCGTCGCTTCTGTACGTGTTGACTCTCGAGCCACTACTGCGGAAGCTGGCGACGCTGAGGGGCATCCCGCGAGAGTTGGGATGCGGGACGAGCGTGTCGGCATACGCGGACGACGTCACCGTCATAGTGTCTAGCCAAAAGCACATCGAGCTTGTCGGCGAGACACTGAGAGACTACGAAGCGGTAACGGGAGCGAAAATCAACCGGGATAAGTCAGTGGGCTTGCGGCTCGGCACCTGGAGAAGCAACCCCATGCCGTCAAGTAGCGCCTCCGTCGTGGGACGTTGGACTGACGGTCCGGTTGAGATGCTCGGGGTCTGGTTTGGTCCAGACCTCCAAACGGAGAAGAACTGGGACGAGATAACGAGAAGGGTGGCCACTCTAGCCCGGCAATGGGCCGAGAGGAAGCTTTCCCTGAAAGGTCGGGCGGAGGTGGCGAACACGTACATCGCGTCCGTCATCTACTACCGCCTGACCGTCGTTCCTTGTCCCGACCCTACCATCACCAAACTGGAGCGCATCCTCTTCCGCTTCTTGTGGAAAGGAAGCGTTCCGATGGTTAGGCGATCCGTTTGCTGCCAACACCCGTTAAAAGGAGGACTGGGCATGCCGTGGTTGATGATGCGCAGACACGCGCTGAGACTGCGACATCTCCGGCTCTACGTAGACAGCGGTGAACAGGTGTGGTCACCGTTTGTGCGGCGCGCTTTCCCGCAGCTCGTCTCCATGACCGAACTGCAGTCATGGATCAAGAAGAGGCCGAGGAAGGGCGAATGGCACCGCGAGTGTCGCGCTGCTCTTCGGCAACTCCAACAACCCGGGTCAACCTTGAGCGACTGCATCACAACTAACGCATTCTATAGTGGATTAGTGGAGGGAAGGTACGACGACGATCTCGGGGCGAACCTGGGCGTCGACGAGGAATACCTGACCCGCCTGTTTAAGACGACCTTCGGGCCGGGACCTATGGACAACTTCCAGAGATCCCTGGCCTGGCAGTGCTATCGAGAAGCACTACCCGTTCGGGATAAGCTCTACAGGCATGGCTCGAGAAACACGGGGCCGACCTGTCCGAGATGCCGGCAGAGCGACGAAACCGTTCTGCACGCACTCGTACAGTGTCCCACCATTTCCGAGCTGTGGGCTTACGTCGAACAACTGCTATCGCGTGTGGGACGAGTCGGTCTATCAGCCGAGTCTATCGTGAATATTGTCGCGCCTCCTTCCTTTAAACGGGAAGGAAGAGCTATTTTCATCGTACTTGTGGCTATGGCGAAAGAATGTGTATGGTGGACGCGTCTGAAAGGTCTAGAGACAAAGACTTTCCTCTCTGGGCAATCTCTCATCAACTTCTTCAAGTATCACCTGAAGAGGAAGTTGAGAGTAGAAAGGGAAGTCTTGTCTAGTGAATGCTTCAAAAAAAGATGGGTGAATGTAGCAAGGATGGCACGTGTGAACGACGGAGCCATCTTGAGCATAACCCTATGAACAAGAAAAAAAAAAATAAAACAAAAAGGCAAAAGAGAGTCACTTACTGTTATAGTTTCTTCAATGAGAATATTGACCAAGGTTACCGTGGTCTTTTCCGTGGGCTTTTCCTTCCACGGCTAAACCTAAACTGTCCTCCCCTCTTTTTACACGAGAACATTACTGTGTGATACACGATCCCTATTGATCGGCCTTTCCTTTTCTTTTTTTTTCGATCCCTTTTGATCGAACTGCCCCTTTTTCCCTTCCTACGATCCCTTTTGATCGACACCACCAATTTTTATTTTTTTATTTTTTTTTTCCTTCCTTCCCCCTCCCAAAAAGAAAAGCTCTACATTGTATTTGTCCCATCTTCGTTGAGCCCTGTGTGGCTAATAAAAGAAATGTATCTATCTATCTATCTATCTATCTATCTATCTATCCATCTATCTATTTTTAATCGTTTTTTTTTTACATGCTTCAGTCGTTTGACCACGACCATACTGGGGTACCGGCTTGAAGTGGTTTAGTCGAAGAAATCTATACCAGGAGTAGTACTTATTCTATCGGTCTCTTCTTCCGAGCTGCTAAATTAGAGGAATATCAACACACCAGCACTGGTTATCAAGCAGTGGTGAGGGAAAAACACAGACACAAAGACACACATGCAAAGAAACACACACACACACGCACATACACACACACACAAACACGCGCGCACACACACACAGATACACACATGCGACGGTCTTTCAATTTCTGTCTACTAAATCTACTCACAAAGCTTTGTTCGGTCCGAGCCTATAATAGATGACACTTGCCGAAATTTTCATGCTGTGAGACTGAATCTGGGACCACGTGGTTTGGAAGCGATCTTATTATTACACAGCCACGCCTATATATCTACATTAATACATGTAATTATTTCCAACATATTAATATAAAAGAAGGAATATTATAAGAAGGATGTTACCATCCTGTTTCAGCAATTTCTATGCAACCTATTTCAGGATCCGTGTACGTGTATTGACAATATCATTATCTATCCATCCATCCATATATATATATATATATGACGACCGCTCCATCTTGACAGACGATAGCCATCCCATCAACAATCCACACATATCATCACGCAGTACAATCACTTCGTTGGTGAGCCCTCAAGTGACTTTGAAGTCCGGCTGCTGAGCGACAAGGTCTACAGCACAGATGACAAATGTTCAGGCCTCTCGATCCTTGCTCGCTGGTATCTGATTCTAAGGAAACGCCTCTGTGAACCAGCATATGTCTCTTAAGTCCGGGTATTGTTTTACATAACCTTGTGACATATGCCACAGGTCGCTCTTATGTCAGGTCGCTCTTATAAGTATTCCTGAGCGCTACTGGTAACATGTAATCCAGTACGACCTGTCTCATGGTCGGGTCGTCGGCGACTAAACTGGCAACCCCACCAAGCTCGCTTGGTGAGGAGGGTGATTGTTGGCATCTTGCGGGATGAAAAATAAGACTCGTCGAAAGGACGTATATATATATATCTATACATACATACATACATATATATATATATATATATATATATATATATATATATATATATATATATATATATATATATATATATATATATATATATATATATATATATATTATATATATATATATGTAACCAGACTGCTAAGTACAATTTAAAATAAAAAATGAAGTAACACTGAAGTGTGCCATTTCTAATGTATAATATTCGAAGGGACAAAAAAAAAGATATTAGTGGGCTTATATACCAGAGTCTCTTCCACTGATACTTCCACAGAAAACTTCCCTTCGATCTGGAGTAATTTGTCCAAGTCATCCTGTTAGCATGAGTTCTCCACTTCAGTTAACGGTTGAAAAGTCTTTTGTATTGAAGCTAAAGAACATCTTTAGGGGAACCATCACATAACAACAGGAGGGCGACAATTAGAAAGATATTTGTTATGTCTCAAATACTACCAGTGGCTGTGTGAGCATCTCATCCTCGTCGCCACTGTTATGTCTCAAACTACTGCTATCTAGTACCTTCGGATGATCTCTACTCAACCGCTACACAACTGCTACTCGACTGCGACTCAACACACCTACCACGGCCAGATTACCTCTATTTACATGTCTTGGGAGATCCTTCTTCTTCGCCTGGGGGCGTCGACACAACAATATTGCGTATCATGATTGACATCATGATTAAGGAAGACAATTAGCTCCCTTTACTATCATATGGTAGAATGTGTTAATGATATAATCTCACTCCAATTCGCGCTTGAAACATTATCATCCCAAGTATTGCCAGCTGAAGAGTTATCATCCCAAAATTTACCACTTGAAAGATTATACCTATATTTGAAGCTATAATTTCAGTTATATTCTGAAATATAAAACAAATTGTGCATATTATTTTATAATGAATATAATATCCTATCGTTTTATGAAAGGCAATCAATATTAATATTAATTTTTGATAAATTGAACGTAATTTGAATCTCGTACCTGCTTGTTTATCAGCCAAAAGAAGGATTTCAATTTGGTTTCTGCATTGAATATTATCAGTAAAACACAACTTTGACGAACAGTTTAATGGCTTTATTAGGATAACTAGAAAGAAGGTAAAACAGAAAAAGAATTTTGAAATATTATGTTTTTGCATTTGTTGTATGTTGAGAATACAGACTATACAGACTACACACACCTAAGAAACAAATTATTATGATAATACAAGTAAAATCTTAAAATATTATCAGCAGAAGGAATAAAATTATAATTTTCTGTAAAACAATTTTAGAACGATTATATTCATTGCTGGTTGTTGCTCAAGTGATTAGCAATAAGTGTAGATGATTCGATTATGTAAAAACATAACAGGTTTTACAACCCAATATGCATATGCTATTATTTATACCTCTATAAGTAGTTCGAGATCCAATTCTAAAAATAATTATTTTACGTTCTCTCCAAATCATAAATATTTATGGTGTCAAGTTTTTTCTAGAATTAAATGAAAACTCATTACACAATAATATTGGGATATCTTGATTATTAACATATGTTGTGCATGTTATGGAGTTTTGAGCTAAGAAGGTTAAGCAAAATTACATCAAGGTTATTCTTAGGGAAGTCGTAACACTTGTGAATCTCTTTCTTAGTGTTAGCTTAAAGTCTCACAAACAAACCAAAAAATTAATAAAACGCAACCTTGACATGACTGGTATGGCAAATCGAAGTTGCAATAGAGAAAACTTCTCTTGTGTTATTCATAATTGCCAGTGGTAAAAATTCTTTACCGTGAAGAAATGAGCGCGAATCACATACAATATCATTCTCACCGATTGATGAATATTAAGAACGACTTTGGTCATTAAGTTGCGGCCGTGCAAAGGCACCGCCTCGAAGGTTATTTCTTTATCCAAATTGACACTGGCACTTTTCTTTCGGTGGGTTTTCAAGACAGGTATTTATTTTATCGGTTAGTTTTGCCGAACTACTATGTTTCAGGGATAAACAACCAAATACAAGTTGTCAAGTAGTGTGTGTGTGTGGGGGGGGGGGATTAAAAACTGACACAGACACACACATAAATGCACACGCATGTATATATATATATATATATATATATATATATATATATATATATATGTATAGGTTTCCACACAATTTCCGCTTACCAAGTCCCAATATAAAACATTGGTTGACCTGTTGCTATAGTAGAAGACACTTGCCCAAGGTGTCGTGAAGTGGGGCTAAACCCAAAACAGAGTGGTTGTAAATCGAGCTTCTTAACTACAAAACCATGGCTATTACAGTATGAAAGTTACTGATAATTTTGAGAATACACACTCCTTTTCATACTTATTGCTTTGATATCTTTTACGAGACTTTTTGAATCACAAACTGGAGATTAATATCTTTAAAAGCAAGTAAATAAAGAAATATTTCATAAATGAAATGAAGTTCATGTTTTCTTACCAGGACTGCGGGGAAGAGGTGGTAATTCTCTTGCTGGAGCTGTGTTAGGAACTCTGTTTGAAGGTGCTAAAACAATATAGTTCGATTTGAGTTTAAAGCAATATTATAACAATTTAAAGCTTATTCAATATGAAAAAAGAACGGAAAACTTTACTTTCGGATGAGACCATTTTTCGAATAGAGCATCCATTTAGATTTAACACTAAATTCCTGGACAAGGCATAATAGACATTGAAGTCATTTTGGGTGCCCAATGATGTTTCCTAGAAAAGACACATATCTACTCAAAATGAAATATCGTTGAAATTAGACTACACTGTTAATGCTAAAATATATTTCATCTGCCTCATAACAATAAATACAGTAGCCCTGCTTAAAATTATTTACTGCATGTTATGTAGCCCATCGTTATGCAGCGGTGTCTCTTGTTATGTGGTATTCCTGAGAAATGACATTTGAAGTGCATGTCATTTAAACTGTTACATAAGAAGCAAACTGTAAGAAAAGCTGTGAAAATATTACAAAATCATTATTGCTTATTTCTGTTCTATCTTCATATATTATAATACTTCCCCTAATGTAATATTTAAGATTTACATAATTTTTCAGGAATTGCATTAAGAGAATACATTTAAACAAATTACACAGGCCAACAATAATTCTTTTTCTCTGATATCAAAAACTTTGGAACCGAAATGAAAGTTTTTCACACAAAGGTCCAAAAATGAATATTCTATTCGCGAAAGGTAATGAAAAGTATGTTTAGCCGGAAAAAACAGTCAAATTAAAATTTTCTCAGCACATGGATCTCATAAATATATATATATATATATATATATATATATATATATATATATATATATATATATATATATATATATATATATGTATATATATATATATATATATATATATATATATATATATATATATATATATATATATATATATATGATAAAGTATCTACATACCCACTCTGTTAGGATCTGTAAGTGAAATGAAAATTTCATATAGTTATGAAAATATCAAATATAAAAATATTTATGTTAACACATATCTAAAAAATAATGAATAGATTTATTACATAGTTTTGAAAATATATAATATTCAATATTTACATTAATCTCGGCAGTTAATAGAGTTATAATTTAATTGCAAAGAACAATTAAAAAGAAATTTTACTAAACGACCAGCTGTCTTACATGTTCATTGTAGTTGTTCTGCATTATTTAATTGGAGATAAAATAAGGTGGTAAATTTTGTCTACATATGTCAGCATTTTCCCTTCCAATTGATTCCTCCACAACAAATAAAAGTTAATAGAATTTTAATTTACCTTAATAAAGTAAGAAACTACAGCTTACATATTGAAAAACAGTATTCATTTAGAGCTATATGAAAAACATAATATATCTGAACTTAATTACTATGATTATACTGGCAAAAACATAATGCCAATGTCTCTCGATTTATACAGCAATCTGTTTTCACAGATTCATTTTATTAGGATTTTGGTTTTGGTCTATATTGACAAAGATAACATTTCAACGTGTACGTTTGAATTTTTAAATAAGAAATAAGAGGTTATGTTGTTACTTATGAAACAAATGTTATTTGCCAAACATGTATCTTTGAGTAATGCGATAATCGTATATATATATATATATATATATATATATATATATATATATATATATATATATTATATATAAAGGGCATTATTACAGAAAAATAATAACGCCACACAGTGGACTTCTCAAAATAACCACTAGGTACTAAATGTGGTTATTTTGAGAAGTCCACTGTGTGGCGTTATTATTTTTCTGTAATGTCCTTTATATAAATATAAACGAATAATTATATTCTTGGGAATAGACATTTCCCTTATGAATTTTTTTACACACTGGCTTCTTGATAAAATTCTTGTAAAAGAGTTTTATCCTTTTTTGAATTTATTTATCAAATATATATATATATATATATATATATATATATATATATATATATATATATATATATGAATGCTATTCATCTAAAGAATATACCATTTGCATTCTACAAAAAGTATTTGCAAAGTATTGAATAATCATTCAGTTTAATCAAAATTGTTTTAAATTATTCCTTGAAGATATATAATGTCACATTATATATTTGGTGATTATCCTAGTAAAGCTAATTTTCAAAATGCCTATCTATCCAAATTTCCTTGTTCCCCAACACCAACGAAAAGCATATGTAGTTGTCATATTAATTTATCTTAGATAATGTCATTATAGAAACCACGGCACACATGCAGAACAACGGATAGCGCACAATAAACCTAAACTTATTTTCCGTGATCATTCTGACAACAGAGCAATGCAGTTGTCTCTTGGTTTACAAGTCAGTAGACTTGCATAATTTAATTTTAGTAGTGCCTTGGTTTCAATTGATTTTGAAATGTGATTTTACCTACACAGACACATTTAGTCGTCAACGTTTCGTTTTATTCTTTCAATTTTTTTTCTACCTCTCAACTTTCGTTTCAGTTTATCAATAATGAGAAAGTCTACACGCTCAAATAACAATCAACATTTTTTCCCTATACTTTGAGATTGAAAACTAGTTTGAAATGTTAAACCAGAACAGAAAGGAACGTATTTCTGGAAAGAAACATGAAAATATTAAATCAACTTCGAAAGATAAAATAAAGGTTCGATAAAAATGGGTAAACTTCGGACTGTATGTCTGTTTTGAAAATTTATAATTATATTAAACACATAATTGCTCCATTCACATGTTATTTAGACTTAAACCAGGAGTCCTTGAACCAATCTACTGTGTAAACCAAACGACCACTGCACGGTTATTTTTAGAAGGAAGTTGAATTTACGGGGGAAAATATGAGAGCTATGAACATTGGCTTTGTACAGAATATTGTTACTCACGTTGCTGAAACAAATGATCTGAAAAAGAGAAAAAAAAATTAAAGAAATATTGTAGAATTTATTACATCCTGTTATAGAAAACATACTAGACTTCCCAGCGCGAGTGATATTTTACATAACTAAAACCATAGAGATTGATAGTCGGGCGTAATGTTAGTTGCCCAGAGAGGGCAGTCAAATTAACACAGGCATACTCCTATATACACATGCACGCGCGCATCAGAACATGAGAGACTCTGATATTACATATGAAAGAATTCTTGTTTGCCAAACTCATATTTGTGAATATTGAGAGAAATTATATGTTTAATATAAATTCATAAGTATTCTTTTCTACTCTAGGCACAAGGCAACTGGTACTTAATTTATCAACCCCGAAAGAATAAAAGGCAAAGTCGAACTCGGTGGAATTTGAACTCAGAGCGTAAAGACATGAAATATCGCTAAATTCTGCCAGCCTGCCGCCATATAAATGTATAAATATTACGTTGATAAATGACTGAAAGCGCTCAAGGAATTTGTCATACTTTTAAACATTTTCAGAAAATTCTTGCGAATTTGTATTCTACATGTAAGAATTAATACGATTATGCAAAAAAAAACAAAACTAAACAAAACAGAACAAAAACGTCTTTGAGGCGTAATTTAAGAGCTACTCAACTGTCATTTTTTGTACATCTCACGACCACCTCATACATTCCTCGTTTATTTGACTGTCAGACGTATTTGTGTTTTTCAATATTTTTCGCCCCACATGAGATGGCGAGCTGGCGGAAACGTTAGCACGTCGGGCGAAATGCTTAGCGATATTTCGTCTGTCTTTACGTTTTGAGTTCAAATTCCGTCGAGGTCGACTTTGCCTTTCATCTTTTCGGGGTCGATAAATTAAGTACCAGTTGCGTACTGGAGATCGATCTAACCGATTGGCTCCCTCCCCCAAATTTTGGTCCTTGTGCCTAGAGTAGAAAAGAACATCTTTCACCCCATAAACATATTTAAAGATCTTTTAGAGGGATTTAAGTAAAAAAAATTGGGACTGTCCGTATATTAAACTGTGATTCTAAAAAAAAATTTCTAAAAATTACAAAAAAGTTTTCCATAGTCGTGTGAATTCCCGCATGTAGGAAAAAAGTTCGCAAAAGTTTTCCAAAAATTCTAAACAATAAAAAAGTTATGAGTGGTTATATGGCATGTTTAAAGCAGTATTCCGCCAATTAAAGTACCCCAAGGTTACGGCGAGATCCTTAAATATAGAATATGTGTAGTGGTTATTCTTTCCTTTTCACCCACTTTTCCTGGTAACTTCCCTTCACTCTTTCTGTCGCTTTTCCTAAATAACTCGAGTCTTGCGGATAAAACCACTACCGGCAGCCACCTTGCATTCTGTGCAATCTATTATGAAAATTACTTTGCTCTGCGTCGGATTATTATTTAGAATTTGGATATGAATCTGAAAATTATATAAAATTTATACAGATGTTATAATTTATATGAAAGTATTAGCATTAAATATCTATTATTTATCTATATTATCTTAAAGAAAATTATTTTATGTTTTGCTTCCTCATATAGTGTGGAGGCGTAATGGCCCAATGGTTAGGGCAGCGGACTCGCGGTGATAGGATCGCGGTTTCGATTCTCAGACCAGGCGTTGTGAGTGTTTATTGAGCGAAAACACCGAAAGCTCCACGTGGCTCCAGCAGGGGGTGGTGGCGAACCCTGCTGTACTCTTCCACCACAACTTTCTCTTACTTCCTGTTTCTGTTGTGCCTGTAATTCAAAGGACCAGCCGTGTCACGCTGAATATCCCCGAGAACTACGTTAAGGGTGCACGTGTCTGTGGAGTTCTCAGCCACTTGCACGTTAACTTCACGAGCAGGTTGTTCCGTTGATCGGATCAACTGGAACCATCGTCGTCGTAAGCGACGGAGTAACAACAACAACCTCATATAGTATATGCTCTCGTAAGAGTTTTCGGTTGCATAATTGAGTTCGTAACAATTGTTAGAATATAAATATGTACTTAACGAAAGTAGTATATTTGACAAGTCATTCGTGATACAGCTATTACAATGTAAATCGAATTTGATTTATTTCCGAGGTGGGGGGGCATACAAAACAAAAACAAACTCCACGTTATCAACATTATACCAGTATGGATAATATTGCTCATTTTAAATCTAGATAAAATTGAAATGGAGAAAACATTACGAAAACACCTAATACAACGTAATTTTAATGTTTAAGGGATTTTAATGAAGTTGTCAGCTGTCTTTCACATAAACAAAAAATCCCAGATCTTAGTTCAATGCTGGGATCTTTTTTAAAACGGGGGCCACATTTTTCATTAATGTTTTACGTAGTGTTTTTGGTACCGAAAGACTTTCAAACTTCGTATACTTATCTATTTTGTGTTATAGAACAGAAAAATATTTTTGTATTCGAATTTATTTCATGTAAAAAATTGTGTTATTTCGATAATTTCAACCAATCACTGATGTCCATTCAGCCGATATACATTAAGTGCCGACTACATAAACAAACGATTCTTCGTTTTATTTGCTTTTTTCATTTTAAATTTGCTTTAACCCTAACCTTAACCCTAACCCTAACCTTAGGGTTAGGGTTAGGGTTAATTGTTTCAGAATCGTTTGTTTATGTAGTCGGCACTTAATGTATATCGGCTGAATGGACGTCAGTGATTGGTTGAAATTACAGAAATACGACAACTTTAACATGGAATAATTTATGGATTTCTCTTTTTTTTAAAGAAGACTAAGAGAAAAAGATGTTTTATATGACACATTCTACCAGTGTTCCAAGTTTCAAAGTGTTTCGTTAATGAAAAATGTGGCCCCCGTTTTAAAAAAGATCCCAATGCTGTTTAAATGAGAGTGCATCTTGCTAAGGTTGGTTAGGATTAATTTATCATACGCATACAGAAAATCTACGTAAAAATATCTACATACCCAATACGGTAGTACCTGTAACAGTAATAGAAAATTAATTTAGTTATGGAAATATCAGATTTGTAAATATTTATGTTAATATATATCTAAAAAGAAAGGAATAGATTTATTACATAATTTTCAAAGTATACAATATTCTATATTTATGTTAAAGTAGTAAATAATAGTTGTAATATAGCTCTATAGAATTATGGAAAAGTTAATTTATTCAAGCGGTCAGCTGTCTTTCATATTTATTATAGATGTTCTACACTATATATTTGTGGAGACGCATATTTTAGTGTTTAGAGTTTTAGACTCATGATCGTAAGATTGTGGTTTTGATTACTGGACCGGGCGACGCGTTATATTCTTCAAAACAATTTGTCTGTTGTTGTCATATTAATCTGCCTTAGATAATGGCTATTATAATGCAGAACAGCAGATTACAATAAGCCTAAACATATTTTTCATTATTGTTCTAACTATAGTGTAATGTAGTTGTCTTTCGGTTTACATGTCAGTAAGTTTCATTTTAGTAGTGTTTTGGTTTCAGTCAATTTTTGAAATGTTGTTTTATGCATATAGACACAACATTAAGCCGTTAATGTTTTGTTTGTCTTGTAATTGTTCTTCCGTCTCTCTTTCATTTCATTTTATCCGAAACATAGTCTAACTTGAAACCCTCATGTTAGAATTTTTTCCTATACTTCTTTAACTATTTTAGAGATTGAAGACTAGAATTTTAAACTTTAAATAAAAAGAGAAAGGAACGTATTTCATGAAATAAAAATGAAAATATTAAATCATCTTCAAAAGAAGAAAAAGATTCGGTAAAAGACTGAATGTCTTTTTTAAAAAAAATTGATAAGAATACTGAAAGCATATATTACTCCATTCTCCCGTTATTTATACTTAAACGGTGAGTCATGAAACTTGTTTACTGTGTAAACCCAAAGACAATTATACATTTATTTTTAGGAGGTTGTTTAATTTTCGGTTGAAATTATGAGTGCTATGAATCTTGGCGCTGTGTAGAATATTGTTACTTACGTGGGTCAGAGAAATGTGCTGAAAGAGAGAGAGAGAGAAAAAAGATATATTTTAGAATTTATTACACCTTCCTATGGAAAACAAAAGCAAAACGGATCTTTTCCTTTTGATCGGCAGGTCGATAAATTAATTTTTTTTAACTAAACACTTTCAAACTTCGGATACTGGTAGAATGTGTCATATAGAACATCTTTACTCTTAGCGTTGTTGAGAAAACTTTCTATTTACGAAGCTATTTCGTGTTAAAGTTGTCGTATTTCGGTAATTTCAACCAATCAATGACGACGTGTTCAGCTGAATAAAATTACTGCTGTTGTATGTTAACAACAACTTCCGGCGGTGTATATTTCGTTTGTCACTGTTATTTATGACATATTTCATCTCAGTTACGTTCGTATGAATAAACGAGTGTATCTGAAGCACGTTTACTTCACGACACCATCATAATCGTCCGAGCATTTCTACTGCTTTTAGGTTTTTTTTTCTTGTTTTCAGCTACTAATTTCGGAAAGACACCCCCCACCCATTTTCTCGCAGATTATTGTTTTTTTTTCTTTTTTTTAAGCCAGAAACCCAGCTTTTCGGATAAGGAGATTCTAGAAAATTGCCAAAAATTAAAATTTTGAAATTTTTGCCCCTCCCCTTCCCCCTTCCCCAATTTCATTATTTTTCCTTTTTTCCGTAACCCTAACCCTAAAACCCCAACCCTAACCCTAAAACCCTAACCCTAACCCTAACCCTAACCCTAACCCTAACCCTAAAACCCAACCGTAACCCTAAACCCAATCCTAACCCTAAAAATCTAACCCTAACCCTAAAACCCTAAAGCTAAAGACAGACGAAATACCGCTAAGCATTTCGCTCGACAACACCACCATCGGCAGTCGCCTTGAATTCTGTGTGATCTGTGATAAGAATTACTCTCTTTTGGATGAAATTATTACCTTCTGTTACACAATGGAGTTTGTAACACTTGTTCAAATACACATATGTCCTTAACGAAAGTAATACATTTGACAAGTTA
Source organism: Octopus bimaculoides (assembly GCF_046866305.1). Lineage (NCBI taxonomy): Eukaryota > Metazoa > Mollusca > Cephalopoda > Octopoda > Octopodidae > Octopus > Octopus bimaculoides. Next base: position 19,555,861 of record NC_142932.1, on the reverse strand, counting down.
ATTATAATGTAGCTACAGCAATCTAAAAAAAAAAAGAATTGATTTATCCCCTCCCCACCGCCCCAAAGTGTGCATGTTACCAATATCATACTATTATGAATAAAATAGCTAATTTTAAATCTGGGTAAAATTGCAATAGAGGAAACATTATCAAAAACACTCAATAGAATGTAATTTTCATGGTTAAGGGATTCAATACCTATTTTAATACTATGCATTTTTCAGTGTTCATAAAAATTTTGATGCTATATATATAGATAGAAGTAAAAATAACGAAGCATTTCTACTCACGGATATTCGGGGCGTAATATCCAACTGTAAAATGAAATATAAAAAAAATGTAACTTAATGTTGATAAAACAGGTTTTTCGCTGATAAAAGTATATATTAACATAAATGAACACTGTATAGTTCCTAGTTAAAAGTGTCGTCTATTACCTTTTGATGTGCATGTTCATACCTCGTATCTATACATCCGGCATAACAGCCAGTGAAGGTTTGGGACCAACTTATCGTGTCTGCGCAAGACTTTCACAAGCACTAACAATGTGAGTCACGCTCTCGACCCCCTCTCCACACATTGTGCAGAGGTTCGTTTTACTTGCGTGGTATATATCCCTTTTTACTGACTTGGCATTCAATGCCTGGTCCTGGGCAGCAATGATTAGGCTTTTAGTCTTCTTTTTTTAGGTCTCCCTTGCTGAGCCACCTCCATGGATGCTTCTGGGTCTTTTAATTTGGTAGCTTAACAGTGGAACTGACTATGTAATTCCATGCAGAGTAGGATTTCTTCTCTCTCGTTGGCTATTCGTAATTGGAATTCATAAGCACTCTCAAGTCCAATTTTGGTAAATCCTTCTGCATTAGCAGCATACTGTAGGTCTTGTTCGTTGTTTACCAAATATTCTGCTATGTTTCTCCATTCACTGTTGATGCACTCCGATACGCTAATCAGCCCACGTCCAGCTTTACACCTCTTCATGTAAAGCCTATGTACGTTCGCCTTAGGGTGGAGGACACCATGTATTGTCATTGTCTTTCGGGGAGTGCGATCGAATTGGTTAATCTCCGCTTGTGTCAGTTTCAGGATTGGTGCTCTATAGTGGACCATAGCAGCAGCCCATATGTTGATGGCCGTCACAAGGTTCCTGGAGCTTAGTTTTAATTGCAAGAGAAGTTTGAGATCTTGTTTTTCATTTCTTTATGCAGGATATTGCCTAGCTCCAGGATCCCAAGGTACTTGTACTCATCATCGTCCGGATCTTCCTTTCTGTCTCCGTTTGGCAATTCTTTGCCTCTACAATCTGCGCTTTTCTCCCGTTTCAAAGTGAGCACCGCACATTTCGAGATACGAATTCCATCCCTATATACTTGCTGCCCATCTGTACAGTCTCAACCAGCCTCTCCACTTCAGACTGTTTTTGCGAACAGTTTCAAAACATCCATGAAGAGAAGTGGTTGAGACGAGGACCGTTCTTTCTCAGCTCATAGTGCACGTTAATTTTACGTAGGACAAAAGAAAGTGGGATCAAGGCTGTAACAAATAGCAAAGGTGAACGAGAGTCTCATTGAAAGATACTTCTTTTGATTGTTACCTCGGCTAAATGCTATTTGTTACAGAAAAGACGTGTTTTCAAACTAGCCATGATGTTCTTAATCAGTGCACACACGTTTTCAGCTATTCCACACATGTCAAGTGTTTCCCAAATTCACGAATGCGGCAACTTGTCGTAAGCATTTTAAAATTCTATCCAGGCCATGCACAAGTATTTTTGGTATCGTTTGTAGTTCTTTATTACAAAAGGTCACTTGTGCCCTTGGTTCTTTTACAGCATCCCTTTTGTTCTATTGGAAGTAGATTGTTTTCCGCAAGGAACGTATATATTTTCCCTGTGAGGATACCTGTTAACACTTTCTATAAAAGGTTAAGACAGGCAATGGGTCAGTAGTTGCCAGTCTCATTGCCCTTTGTCCGATCTTTCATCAACAATGTTGTCTTCCCCTTTAGAATCCGCTCTGCCTAATTGCACCACTCTATCTAATAGCAACGGAGTTCGCTTGTGTGTTTACCTAAACCACTCGAGTCAGTAGCCATGAATTCCTCTGGTCCTGCCGCTTTTCATTTTGGCAGTTTAAAATAAGTTGCATTTATACACTGGAGTTAGTTGGATTTCCTATACCACTTCCCTAACAAAACTGGTCTTGTGCTTCATGGCCATTACAACGCAAAATAACAAGCAAGCAAATATCCTAGCTACAAATGCAATGCAAAATAAGTCGTCAGTTTTATGAATGACTTGAAGTGGTTTTTGAAAGAGATCATATAGTATAGCTATTTCAATCCAAATTTTAATATACAAATCCAAATTTTAATATGCATATATAATAACAGTCCAAATTTTAATATACTTACATGGACGTAGAGATGGTAAAGATTTTTCTACAATGGAAAAGAAATACATTGAAAATTGTAATAACGGTCTCGAAGTAACATTTTTAGTATAACATAGTAGAATATAACGAAACTGTGCCAGCAGAGGTATCAATTTTAGAGAAAACTTTATAATTTTTTTTTAACAATTTCCTAAATATAACAATTTTTCCTTATTTAGGGTATAATGTATGATACATACTAAGACAGTAATTAGACTGAAAATGTTTGCTAGATCATTCTAAAATACAATCAATGTAGTATTATATATATATTGTCAAAATAAATTCTGTAATTAGTTATTGCTATATTGCATAGCACGTACAATTTAATTACATATATAGCAGGAATATTTAGTAATCGAACCCAGATCACAATATCCCTTGCAAAAAAAAAACAAAAAAAACTGCAACTCAAGTATGCGATTGCAATGCGCTAGAACATTCTTACGTCATCAAAATTTCTGATCATTCATGATTTTGTATCAAACCAGATGTGACATCAATTATATCTTTGGGGTGTTTTTTCTGAGCAGTATATATTCAACGTTATATTCAGCGCATTTTGGTCACTACCGAGAGACGGTGGATGGCAGACATCAGAAGACGGCAGTCAGAGGACAGAAGCAGAAACAGCAGACAGTTAGAGTGTTGTCACAATACAAAAACAATGGACGTGGGCAACAGCAACAGTGATAAAATAACATCAAGGAACTATCCACAGCAACGACCAAGATCAATAACCTTCGATCTATCTCAGTGTTTGACGTACGTGGTAATAGCAATATCGTTTTGTTTACGATAGAAGTAAATATTTTTCTGTCAAAATCTCGAACTCAATTCGGTGTTCTTTATCGTAACGTATGTGAACATCAACATATGTGACCATGAACATATGTGACCAAATTACATTTTCAGCCCAGAAAAAGTTTCATTAAGTAAAGAATACAAAGCGCTCAGAAGGAAAAATAAGAGAAGAATAAAGAAATTGTGAAATTACAATTTGTTTTATTCCAGTACCGTTAAGTTGCTTATCTCTCAGTCGTTTCTGTTGATGTTTAATATGATGAACACAGACTTAGTGAGATAGATCACTGAGGTGTGGACGGAGTCGTTATGTGTTGTTGAGAAAAAGATTACCCATATTACAATGCCTAACAGTACAAATGCTACTGACCGAGCATCAGCTCTAGTAGAGGTTGTGATGATATACCAGTTGGGGAAAATTAGGTAGCTAGAATAAGAGAAGTAAGCAGAATATGTGAAATAAATATATGAAATGCTTTGGCCCGCCCAGAAACTTCAGCAATTATTTAAACGTATTGCAAGATCTTGTGTTTATGGTGTCTAAAGCCATCGTAATATTGGAAAACTTTTTTCTTCCACCAGCAAATATTCCAGGGTCTGAAGCATTTCACTTTTTTGCCTGCACATTTCGCCTGTGTGGGACAACAAAGACTCGATTAGCCTTTGCCTGCAGCCTGTTGTCAACCCAAATCCTTTGAGCTTGTTTAAGCTGCCATACTTGTCTATTTGGTGGCTTTCATTAATTGTGATCTGTGATCTCTGCTTATGACTTATAACTAGATTTCATAGATGAACTAGAGTAACTATGGTAAGATAGATCTTTGAGTGTTACTTTAAGTATAAAGCTTTAAGTATAAAGGCAATATACCGTGTTTATATATGAGCAAATGAAATTAGATGAAACTTACTAAAATAACTTTAAATTGTTGTTTTCAAACTATTCAGTCAGAAAATAATTCTATGATTATAATGTAATTTTCTAACGATTATATACAAATGAATTTATGTTTTTTATGTTTCTAAATCTAAATCTGGAAAATTTCGTTTTATCTTTTGCATTTATTACTAATTTTAAAAGCTTAAAAGCAGAATATTAAATAAACCATCAATCATATCACATGAAATTTTCATTGTGTTTCAAGAATTAATAGGCGCATTAAACCCCCCCACCAAAAAAAAAACATTGTTTTCCAAGAAAGTTTCTTAAATTCATTACATTTTATCCATAATTTCTACAGGTTATATTAGTTTTCCTGATTTAAGCGAAAATACTATGAAACGAAATCTAGTATATTTGAGCTAAATTTTTTAGATTAATCATTGCGGAGTTGAACGTTTGATACCTAGTACTTATCGCATGGCAATCATGGATACATTTAGATAATGATAACATATAGTTTTAGATTTTATGATATAAACAATCATAAAAAAATCTTTTGTTATGATTGATTGGTTGAAAGACGTATATGGTAAAGTCATCTCAGTTTAATTATTTCGTTATCATGACCTCAGGAGCTTGTCATTAAAGTGGTATGAATGATAAAATTACCTTCTTCAAACAGTTCTTCATTCACTTTGTATTTAGTGACAACCATTGATGTTAATGGAGTTACGAAATTATACTGTGAAAAACAAGAATATTAGTTTCAGGACAACAGTAGTATTAATAAGGAAACTATACATGAAATATTTCCATCATCGACATTACATTTCTTACATTTAGATTGCTTATTATTATTATTATTATTATTATTATTATTATTATTATTATTATTATTATTATTAGAAGACTTCAAGAATTGTGAAAATAACCAAGGTTGTAGAGTAATCAAGTAAATGTAATACTACATGGTGGAAAGGTGAGCTGATTAGGGTTGGTCGTAGCGTCCTTGTTTTTCCTCTTTCCCCCACCATCGGTCTGCAAGGAGGGTTCTGCCAGCATCTTCAAAGAAGGCCGTTGCCCGGACGGCGTAGTGACGTCAGTCTTTGCAGTCAATCACAAGAACAATCTGCTGGCGGTGATCAACGTGATAGAGGCCAAGAGATTTGTTTAGAGAGTTCTTGTACATCTTCTTCGGCGATCCTCTATCATGGTGAGCAGAGGAGAGTTAATCACAGAGCGTGATCTTAAAAAGTCGATGATCCGCATCCTTGACTATCGTAAATGTTCTTTAGCAGAGTTAGAACAGTAACTATTAAGAAATAAATCATATGTTTTAAAATAATGAAAATATAATTTATCATAACGTCCTTTGTACTCACCTTTAGAGCCAAAGTAAGAATGGCATGTCGTACTTCTTCCTCCTTTCTGTCTTCCATGAGAAGTTGTTTCAAGGTGAGGTAAACATAAGTCTTTTCAGTAATTTCAGAAAGTGACTGAATACTAGTCAAACTTGAATCTTCCGAAAAACGATCATCGTATATGGTAAAGTCATCTCCATATAATTTTAATTCTAATATTTCGTTATTAAAACCCCAGCAGTTTGTCATTGCAAAACTCACATTTATAGTTGGTCGGTATTCTTGCGGCAAAACACCGGAAACAACTAATTCTGATCCTTTGAAGTAGTTGCTAAATGACGTAGAACTAGTTTTAACAGCAACATCTAAGTAAACAAATGTAATATCTTTTAATACAATGTTAGATATTTCTTTATAAAGATTTTCAATTTGAAGTTTACTGTCAGCATCTAAATAAATCTTCCTATTGAAGCCTCCGTTTTCTGTGGCGAGCTCACGAAGAAATTTACTGTCACAATCACCTCCAAAACAAAGGGTAAATAATGAAATATCTTGGTTGGATTCTCTGACATTTTTCTTGATATGTTCGAAGTTAGTAACATCTTCTGTTGGATCTCCGTCAGTGAGAAATACGATGATACTTTTCTTTGTGGGGTTTAAAGCTGGCTTGTGTTTGTCTATACTTTGAAGGAGAGCAGCGTTAATATTTGTACCTGAAGAAATAGTAAAATTACACTCTCAGAAAAAATAGCAGAATGTTTGTACACATAAGCAATTAAGGTCAGTGATACAAACTTAATAGGAAAGCAGCATTGACGTATAATTTTAAGTTAAGCGTAACCAAATCTTTTGGTCTGAAAAGAAGATGAATTTAAACATAAAATGTTAAAATATGGAACTATTTTAAAATGCTTAATCAACGTACCAGGTCAATAACAAGATTAAAAGTTCTATGATACATATAGCACAGTAGTACGTAGTAATAGGATTTTTAAAATATAGACATGGAGTACCACTGTCAAATATTGACATATTTTAACATTCTGTGTAATAGTATATACAATATCAATAGTGTAGGAAAAAGAGTGCCATACTGAAGAGGAAAATATAAATTAATGAAAGCTACTGCAAAGCTGGTTTGAGTCCAAATAGAAGGAAATTGTATCGTAACTTCAAGTTGTGAAACAATATTGCGTAACTCAGTGTTTCACTTAAACCTGTGCCATCACTTACGCTGATATATTATACCTAATACATATGAGAAAAAAAAAGAAAGCATGGTAGCAGAACAGCATCATCCTTATCTTCAAGACGAGGAACATAAAATGATAATTTAGAGACTAAAGAAAGATAAGTGTGCAGCAAAAAAACGAGCTTTGACGATAATTTGAACTATACATCCATAAACTCACGATTTTAAAATTAAAACTATCCCTAAGTCTTCTTCGTCAATATAATCTATTAAAATTTTCTAATAAATTATAAAGCAATGTAAATTTTGGAAATAGTTTCAAACTCACAAACAAAATTCGATAAATATTTTCTAATTTTTGTTTAACTCACGTCCGCCGTCTTGAAGTGACTTTATGTACTTTTTGCCTAATTCTTTGTTAAGATTGTTTGCCATTAAAAATTCCTCCTTCATCCATGAGACATCACTGCTAAAATTTCCGATGAGAAATTTATCAAGTTCTGGATCGAGTTGATCAAGGATATTCTCCATAGCTTTTTTCAATTGTTCAATTTTAGGACCATACATTGATCCACTGACATCAAGCATAAATATGATGTACTTTGGAAGATTTGGCATGGAATCAGAAGTGAAGAAGTGAACAAAGTAGCCATCGACTGCCTGAAAATTTTGAAGAGAAAACATTAATCGATGTTTGATTTAATATTTTAGAGAAAAGTAGTCCAACTAATATTTAGTATGAGATAGAGTCACAATATACAAGCTACTAAATATATTGTGATTATCGTCCTGTCATTAGAACAGAAATAGATTTGTTTATGTTAACAACAGAATAAAAAATAATTCGTTGTGCAGTTTGGAATACCAGTATGAACCTTTGATTAATTCTCTTACCTTATCCAGAAAACACATATTTATGTGTCTTTTTGATATGTTCAGAAACCTTCACTCCATTTTAAGTCCCATTGTATTCGAAGTTCTTTGGAGTTAGTTATATAAATTTGCTTAAAGTTGTGTCTCTGCTAAATTTTAAAGATGTTACTTATCTAATGAAAACGGTTTATTGCTAAACACTCTACAGCTTCTACGTTTTTAACATCATCATTGTAGAAGTTGTTACCGCTATTCCCCATGACAGTCTCTTGAGGTTTAAACAATTGATTGGTGAACCTTTTATCCTGCAGGGAATATATTAACTATTTTTCTCTCAGAACAACAACAACTATCTAGTTAATTAATCGACATAATACGTTCTACCATTAACTTACTCATGCCCGCGGATAAATAAACTAATTACTCCATTTTCTAGATCTTTCGTACTTCTACCTTAAAGCATATTGTCTTACGATCCTCATTTCAATTGACGTCGTCCATCTCTCTCTCACTCTCTCGTGTGTATGCATTATATAGATGATATATGTATGCAATAATGGTTTCATACTGAAAGCCTTCGATACGCGGAGAAGCATACTAGTAATCATCCGATATGGTGTTGTACATATATACATACATACATGCATACATACATACATACATACATACATACGTACATACATACATACATACACACATACATAGCTGCTTCACTGTGGACAACAAAGATTTACAGACTGGTACTTGGGTATACATTATATAGATGTGTATATACATTATATAGATGATATATGTATGCACTAACGGTTTCGTACTGAAAGCCTGCGATACGCGGAGAGGCATACTAGTAATCATCCGATATGGTGTTGTACATATATACATACATACGTGTAAACATACATACGTGTATACATACATACATGCATACACACATAATACATACATACATACATACATACATACATACATAGCTGCTTAACTGGGGGACAACAAAGATTTACAGACTGGTACTTGGGTATCTTCCACGATACCTAACATCTAGGGACGAAGTCTTATAATTTGTGGGAAGAGATCCTGAAAAATTCTGTGAGGCCTTTGACAACAAGTTACTGTCTGCTCTCACAGAATTAATTGGAGTGAGTAAGGTCGAGAGATATGAGAAGTAAAATATATAATAATAAACCAGTCTAAGATATACGTCAGACCAAAAGTTTAGTGGGTGTCTTGCTTTTGGAATTCATTGTGAAACCTGAATGGTATCCATCTTACTCATCGAATCAGAAAGGACAAAAGCAGAATTGTTTTCAGCGATATATATATATATATATATATGCATACGTAGACGCACCTCTGTAAAAAGGTACATATGCCAAACACATACAAAGTGTATTCCAACACACATACAAAGTGTATTCCAACACACATATAAAGTGTATTGCAACACACATACATAAAAATATGAAAGTATGTGCACACTCAAAAGTGAAGATGAAAGTGAATGAGAGAGATAGTTAGATAGTAAGACAGAGAGTGACGTGGAAAGAGGGAGAGAGAGAGAGAGAGAGAGAGAGAGGGAGAGAGAAAGAGGCAAATATAGAGAGAAAGAATAAGAATGAACAATTTCTTGTATATGAAGATGAAAATATGTTGTTATGAAGAACTGATAATAATACACATACACACACAACACACACACACACACACACACACACACACACACACACACACACACACACACACACACACACACACACACACACACACACACACACACACACACACGCATAGTATAATAATCTCTTTTAAATGGCATGATGAGAATTTGATGTAAAACAATGACTTACATATATTAAATTTGAATTATTTTGACGATTTACGTCATATTCCACTCTAAGTAAGCCTGCAACACCATGTTTCTCTGATATTTCTTGTTGTTGTTTACGACTTGGGTTGTATTTGATGTAAACCTCTCTACTGCTGATGTACTCAATTGAGGCAGAATCCAGCTCTGTTTGAAAAACAAACAACAAATATTTTAACTTATATCTATAGCAGATTTGCTATACCTGTTATTTCAATAACACCAAACCTGATGAGATATAACTTAAATGGTTTGATGGACTTGATTAGCTGCGAATCATTGTGATATTAACTGTGTGATAATGTAACGTGAACAGCGGCAAAATTAGATAGCGTTTACCTTGGGTGGGTAATATTATGTCAGTGCAGGACATTTTAACAATAAGTTTAGTCAGTCTGTAATAAAGGACTGCGTAACATTTGATGATCAGCTAGTGCATGATTTTTTACGACGATCTAGTAAGAAAATCTAGCGGGAGAAGTAAATAGCAAAAGGTCTTCAGAAAACAAGCAACTTTTCTTACGGAAGTGTTTCAGTTCTTAACTTCTTAAGTCTTAAGGAACAGACGCGCATTCAGGACATCTCTCTGCTACCCCTATTTTGCTACTCTTTGCATTGTAATTAGCACTTCCTTGCGTGTTTGAGATTCCTCAGAGCCAAGAATTGCTTGAATGTCGTAGTAGCTCGTTTTGAGACACCAGTGAACATAGGGTAAATTATGCCTTCGGAAATTCCTTTTTATTCCTCCTAAATTGCTAAGGTATATAGTGAGGAATTATTATGCTTACTATGGGAATGTGAACAATTAAGTTTGAAATTTACCATAACAAACTGTAACGTTTATCGCGGGAAATACTTACTGTAGCACAGTGTAATTCTGGTTGTTGAAGGCGGCATTGTCACAAGAGTAGGGATTTGGACATTATATTGTTGGCCTGAAGATGATTTAATGTTACAGAAGAGAAAAAAAATGTTACCCCAATGACGTTATGATGTTAAAGTGTAAACGAAATGAAATTTGTACGATTCCGAAGTGTATTATTTATTCTAAGTGAAGTGTTTTCTTTACACAAGAATAAAGATCATTTTGTAGACAATTTATTGATAAGTGTAGTTCTATAGTACTTACTATGAGTAATAATGAGAAAATTGGCCTCATCTTTGATATAACTTGTCATCTGAATATCATACTTTTCTGTTACCTTGAGCAATGCAGTTGAATGGTTATCAATTCTAATCCTTCGACAATATGCCAAATATCTTCTTTTTTCCTACATGTGATTAATTATAACATGTTGTACATGTATAGAACTTGATATACTGGAAGTGAATATTATTATTGAATGTGGTTTTCTTATATTTCACTTACATCTACTTCTATTGAATTTTATAACACCTGCTCAAAGAAATGTTTATATTCACTCCAGTACAAAAATTAATATTCACTACAGAAACCTTATTTTCATTATCAAGAATACTATTTTCTGTATTTTTGACATGCGGCCAATCTGTGAAGCTTATAAAAACAGTGGTTAAATGACGTTCGTGACGATAATGTCTGATAAAAATATAGAGAAAAACAAACATAAGTGATTTACTTGCCTTTGTCAACGGCGATATCCGTTAATTTATCGTCAGTAATTTCTGGTACAAGCACATCAATAATGTTTTGCGGTTCCCTAATGAAAATCTCAACTAAAAAATCATCAATAATTTCACCATTGGACAAATGAATAACGTGCCTGTATTTGTTGTTCTCTCGTGTTAGAAGTTCTTGATAAGTCAAGTTGTAAACTATATACTTCTGTGGTTCAACATTAACAGATATATGAAAGGTATTTGCAAAGCGGTGTCTGGAAAATGATAAAAAGTAGAAATATTTTGGAGATATTGTTATTAGAATACTAATAGCAGGAAATATCAAATATGAGGAAAATAAAATATTACTTGACTTCAATAGAGCCAGCACTTTGCCCTTTTTCAACGGAATTTTCGTAAATATCTTTAGCAACCGATTTTTCCTTTACTTCTCCTACCGTCACATGTCCATCAATTTCCCTGCAATCGAAAATAAAATTAAATATAAAAAAAAAGGCTGAAACATCGCTAAAATTACAGGGTGCTCTGGATGAATTTTACAGTTTATATTAAAGGGAAGACAAACACAATATTCCGTCCAAAAATAAAAGTTATTTAAAAAGCAAAAATATATCAACTTGATTATGACTGTCAGATCATAGTTTAATTAACATAGCCACTCTGAGGTTCCACTACGTTCTTAAGTCTACTTCGGAAACTGAAATATGTATTCCTCACTTGATCTTCGCTACCATCCCGATCTTATTGTTACTTACAGTGTGTTTGGTGTTTTTCTGTACTGTAACTCACACAGTATTTACAATTGAAGGAATTAGGATCTAGAAATTGGAGCTGGTGAAGCCCTAAGGACACTTTGCAACTGTGCTGTTAGATTTATAGCCTTTCAGCAACAACCCTCTCCAGACAGGTATTGACCACAGACGTCTGAATGAAGCCTAAGGCCTTATTCAAAAATATGGGTTGGCATGATGTCACCACTGAAGACACACCGAAAGGCAATCATAATTGGAGGATCTTGATTTTCATGATTCCCATGTTACGTCTTACAGCATTTACAGTGTTCGCAGAACATTCAGCAGCAATCATGATGTCGACGTTTTGATAACCAGCGTGAATCATCAGAGTACAAGTAACTCTTTTCCAATGTTTAGATGGCTTTGAGTCCTCCATATCAACTAACATTTTTCCAGCTACAACTTTAATCTCCAGCGCCGTTGACTGTTCACCAAGCTGTTCTTGACAAAAGGAGACATATATAGTCATATTTAGACCAAACACCCAGTATTTTAGAATTTTAAGAATATTTGAAACTTTTTGATTATGTTTTAAATGTTTACATGCAATAATCGAAATAAACTTACAATGTGCCCAAGATTGCATGAAATCTAGATTTAAAAACTAACTAATAAAATGAATCCTAATTATTTTTATAGTATACTTCGACAGATGTTTTCATTTTAAAGCGTATGATTTTAATCAATTTTTTATGAGGCAGTTTCCTGACCAATTGGAGCTTTCCAAAACTCTGTTTGTGGCTATCTATAGAACAATGATTCTACCGGTGTGCTACATTAAAAATACCAAGGTTTTCTAAATACCATAATAATTTACGATTCCCCTAAAAATCTCACGGCACATTTGTTGGCCACGTGCAACATATTAATGAGCTGTGATGCAGAGGTTTGAAAAATCTACTCTAGAACGATTAAATAAAAACATAGTTTTGTTGTGAGACAGAAGGATGTAAGAACTTGGTGAGAATCGAAGTTTAAAGATTAATGGTAAGAGAACGGACATCCTTCTCACCACTTACCTCGTAGTAATTGTGTTTATAGAATTTCTATGATTGGTAATCGAAGTGAACAAATGATTTAAATACGTTTATTGTGAGTGTGTGTGAGAGATGGAAAGGGAGAGAGAGAGAGAGAGAGAGAGAGAGAGAGAGAGAGAGAGAGAGAGAGAGAGAGAGAGAGAGAGAGAGAGAGAGAGCAGTCAGAGAGGAACGAAACAGTCAGAAAATACAGTGTTTTGTTTTAAAGGTCCTGTTGCAGGTTGGGAATAGCGTAAATTTGCAATCTGCACAGTCTGTCCCCTTTATATCTTTATTCTTGTTTTGCAGGCGATGAAATGTTGAACAGATACTTCTAAGTGAATGTTTGTTTTTAGATATTGTAGGCTGTGCTTCCACGACTATGCACCAGCTACTGGGATGTTTTGCATTTATGAGGATTGGTTGTGTGTGGGTATATGAAAGAATGAGCAGAGAAGAATGCTTTAATCATTCGGGTTTTCAATCAAAAATAATTTCCATAAGATTGGACGAGTCTTGATCAGTTAAGGAATGTATTTTATCTAAACTCACAGAAACCGTACACCGCGCTCTCTGCTGTCATTCTTCTATTTTTCGACTCATAGCTTGTGATTTTCATATAAATTGAAAATTTTATGTAGAATATTTATTGTAAACCATAATTCTTCATACAGAAGTTATTTCAGGAGTGAAAGTTAAGGAAGCATTTGGCCGTTTTTACACTGCTATCAACGTTTCCAACTGGGATTTATTCTCATTTTTTATAAAGCTCTTATAGCTAGATAAAAAAAAAAAACTCCAGATTCCTCTTTGAAGTACATTAATTACATTTTGCAGAACATCTTCCCTCTTCTACTTTCTTGTCGACTGGTTTTCCTTTACTGTTCATCTTTATACCCGAGTGAGGGTGAGAGTTATTAATCTTACAACAATATTGATACTCACTCGTGAAAGAGGTCAGGAGAGTGTATAGAGTGTTTTCCAAGCAGAAAATATTTACATAAAATATATACGCACAACTCCTTATAATCACAGTCCTAATAAGGGTATTAGAAATACAGCTCTAAATTCACTACATCTTTAATAAGAAAATTGCTGTAATTTCTATATTATATATTTATTTTCAAATCGTTCGGTCATTAATCCAGTATCATAATATAATCAAAACCTTCTAAAAATTCATACATCATATGGTCCGATTTGTTTGATAACTTACTCCAAAAGAACTTCATTTTCTAAGGCTAAAAAGGATAGACTAAAAGTACATGTTGTGAAAAATAAACAATACTTACATTGAAAAATTCGATATAAATGATCTACGAGGCATGTTTACATGTAAGTCTGCGCTGACTGAAGAATTGAACGGGTTATAATATTTCATGGAAATTAGAGTGGTAGCAAATCGATATTTAATATCGCTGATTACATGAAGTGATTTCAGGCTTGGTTTCTGAAAAAGAAAAAAAAAAACAAACAAAAAAACCGACGATGTATCGTACATCCCTGAAATAGATCTTTAATGTTAACCTTTATGTGGCAATTAAAAATAAATTCCGAAAAAACGGTTTTGTTTACGTGATAAGTAATAAACTTCTAACATTGTCAGATTTGATACTACTCGGGCATCTGAAAATCAAAGGTAATCACTATCGTGTATGTAGTAACAGGAAATGCAAATATTTGTTGTCCCTTACACGTTTTATAATTTGATGAGTATAAAAACAATTGCAATTATGTTATCTTTTAATGAGATCTCATGGTGACCACAAAGACCCCGAGGCTATTAATTTTCATGCATATGGACTAGTTAACGTTTAGTTCTACATGATGTCTGGCGCGAGTTGACTTTTGGTTCGAGGCATTCCCTTCAGGACAATTCAGTCTTGTTAAGTGTGTCTAAGAATGCTTAATCCAATGTGCCCTTTCTTACAACTTGACAGATTATGGTTTAAAGAAAATATTAGCTACTATTTCAAGCAGATCATGGAAATATCACTGAAAGGCCTCTTCCGGTAAACAAAATTTCGAAAACCAGGGAAGAATATTGAAGGTATTTTTTAAACAATATACTAATAGTAAAATACATGTGCTCATCAGCAAAATAATATTCGTTAGTTAAAAGATGAGATTTCGCTTGAAAATACATTGACTGGATATAATTAATCTTTTGAATTGATAAATTGAAACACAGAAGAAATTTCGAATTATACTAATAAATAATGTTTAAAAATTCAGCCTGCAAACTTCTCTGAATCATGATTTGAAATGTAACATATTTCTCCTACTCTGATGACAGAAGCTCCATATATCCACTGTTTATTTGTTTCCATTGCTGGCTGCATATTGTGGTGAAGAATATCCAGCAAAATTATGATGGATCCCCGAGTTTGCAGAAACAGCTCTTGGGCTTATAACACTTTACCTCTTCCCCTTTAATTTTCTTTGTCATTTGTTCTCTGTGTAAGTTTGTTCTATTGATATACATATATCAATAGATGCTAAAGTATCACTCAGTTTGTTACTAAGTTCATTGAAGTTTAATACAAATCTATAATTGGATGGTGAGGGCCCCTGGAAGTGATCCACATATATAACCAAGCCAAAGGAAATAACCCATTCGTTTTCCTAGCCAAGGGAAAGAGCTCATTCATTTTCCTATGGTATTTGGTATAAATCAAGTTGAGTATGTTTATTTCTTAGTATTTGAACTGTTAGAGTTATTTTCGCAATTTACCCAGAACAACCCTTAAACAAGTAAATAGTATTTTCCTAAACAATACATCCACTTATTTCGGTTCGAGACTTATTCACAAATGTACCATGAATGACGATGCTTTTCATGTCACTTCAACCAATTGACAAGCGCTGCATGAAGAACTGTTCTGCTTTTAGACAAATACACTGTGATCACAAAGGCCACACCCTGTTTTCATGTAGGAATACCTTCTTAAAATCTATCTGTACATCTTGAAAATGGTCAGCGTGTATATTTCAAAGAAGACAATGCTCGAAACGTAGTTCTGAATCCACCAGAAACCACTTTGATAGTTTTCTTCAAATTATGCTAATTTGATCTGTTTTCCCGAACACTGGTTGTATGTAGAGGCCCCTGTGTACTATACCTGGGCACACAATAGATGGAACAGACGCAAGGAACACGCGTTGAGGGCTGAGAAGATGCTGTCTTCAGAAGTGGCCTTATTTTCTGCTGCCACAGTCTTTTATGGAATTCTTTCAAGGGAACTTTGAATGTAGGGACTTTTATTTCCAGTAATATACTGTACCTCCACACAACTATAGTAATGTAAGTGCTTACTAAGATGATATTTTTTCCAAAAAGAAGGATTGGAGGAAGTGGTTCAGTAAAGTATCATCTGCATTCACCGGGGATACTTAAGGATGACGTTTAGAGTACAAAACAGCCGACGAATTGAGTACCTATTGAACGAAAATGCCCACAATTATTGAACGAAAGCTATTCTAATAAACACTGTATCATTCAATGTTTGTATTACATTTTCGGGAGCAGCTCGCCCGCACTCTCAATATATATACATATAGTAATTCAGGGAAGGAGAAGTAGTGAGAATAATAGCTCCGACAGAGAGAGAGTGAGAGAAAGTAATAGCAATGGAGAAAGGAAAGTGTGATAAATGAATAAGGAAGGAAGGGGTGAACACAAAAATCAGTGTTTCAACTCTTTCTGAGTATATGTGTGTGTATGTAAAAGAAGAGAAGTATATGAATGCTTGTGTGTGAGGGGGGCAATTGAAATGAGATGGCGAGCGTTCAACGTTGAAAGGTAAAGTCAAACAGCATTTCAACTTTATTTTGAGTATATGTGTGCGTATACAAGGGAAGTATATGAATGTTTTATATCTGTGATTAGTATGTACCTTATATATATATAAAAAAAACTACAATTAGCCATCATTTTTGACGACACAGGGTCAGTTAGTATATATATATATATATAGTCTCGAGAACAGAATAAAAACGAGTCTACGTGATGGAGAAGCTATATTGCTGATGATAATAGTAGTGGAGGTAGGGCTTGTAATAGAAGTAATGTAACTAACGTAGGCAACAAATGCTTGTGAGAACAAAACCAGATTCAGTCAGAAAATATGTGTTTTATCCCAATAACAGGCCATATTTCCATATAGTGCATTGTTATTAATGCTGTGTTAAAACGTTGTCATGTGTAACACATATCGATGCTTAAAACTTGCATAAAAATAATAATTAAAAATACGATATTAATATGTTGCACACATTATTACAAAACGAGATGGGATATTCATAGCTAGAACTAATATTACCATAGATCTGTCTGTGAGTCTAAGAAAGAAGAACAACAACAACCACAACCACCACCACCACCACAAAAACAACAACTACAACAAAAGACAACAATGAGTGGTGCCGCTTCCGCAGAAAATAATGGAGTAATTTAATAGTAGTTAGGTAAAATGAACAAATTATGAGAAGACATAATTCAGGAAACAGTATCAACGCACAAATTTTTCTAGATATCGAGGGAAAACTTATGCGAAGACACAAATTCTATATTTTCTCTTGATAAAATATCCTTTTTACAAAGAAAAAAATCTTTGATATTCCCAGCCTCAGGTCACTTAACTTCACCGGCTACTTTGTTTCAAGTACAAAGCCTTTATGCAAGATTTACAGATGAAAAAGGTATCTGGTGCTCAGTTACGCCAGAGATCCGCGCAGCGCCTGGTGCGAAAAGGATTCTGTCCATTAGTAGCGTGTACTGAGTTATCTTCTACCCCTCTTGCAGTCGAATCTGGGTTTAAGCGACTCAGTTGCAACTGGGAAAGTGTTATCAACTGTAGCGTCTCAGATCAGCATCTTACTCTAACTCTTTAAACCGGAACGGTTATCCTGGCTAGATGCCTGTCACCTGCCATTACAGTGGTCAAGGCTAAAAGGTTCTGGTTGTGACGGAAAGAGGTATCGTCGTCGAGAATCCATTTAAAACATAACCCACAATGGAATGGCGAAAGAACGTTCCCACACTGTATCGACAAGAAAGTGGGTGGATTTCGAATTCCTTCGTTGTTTATTCATAATGACATTTGTATAGTTCATACACAAGCAAAACTAAGTTCAAAATACCTCAAAGATGCAATAATTCTCATCTATCGAAACAAATTAGCATTGAAACTGAAATTACTTTCCTCAAATATTCATGAAAGAGATATACAGTTAAATATTGCTACGAAGCATTACTTGATTAGTAATGTGTTCATAATAATCTAACTGCAAATGTTAGAATAAACATTCGATATGATTTATGAAATCAGAATATTACTATAGCTTCAATACATGAATTCGATTTTTGCCAATTCTAACTAATAGGTCTCCAATCTCCACTAATTACTGAAATGAAATCTGCAATAAAAATTGATAGTGAAAATGATAGGAGGTATATAAAATAGAAATCCTCCGTTTCAGAAATTAAGGTCACATTAACAACACTAAATGAAGATATCAAATGATTATTGTAATATTAGCTTACGTGAATAGGCTCTTCATTGGCTGTTATCCCCAAATAAAATGCAGTACTGAATATTACAAATAACAACCGTGGTGCCATTTTCTTGGTGATTCTTTCAATTTCTTCTGTCTTCAGGTTGCTCTGACTTCAAACAATTCTTTAAAAATTTCTTAAAAATTCTTAAAAACTTCAATAAATATATCACCAGAATAATCAATGTGGTCACGAGTCAAACACCAAAAGAAAGGCAATGGTGCTCAGTTGTTTTATATATATACATACACGAAAGAACACTTAGATATATGAAACGTATATACAATATTCTTGTGATTTTGTTATAAATCTGAGTAAGTTACATAGTGGAGTGACGGAACTCAAACAGGATCTGCCTAGTCTAAATTCAGGAACATAGGCGGTTATTGGATAAAATGCCTCAAGGATAGATTTCTCAAATGAAACCAATGGGATTGGACAAATTGCGCTGTAGAGAAACGTCTCAAATTATGTTTTAGAAACTGTGTTAAACGAACACACACACACACACACACACACACACACACACACACACACACACACACACACACACACACACACACACACACACACACAAACACATAAAGGCACGTCCTCTCACGCTCACACATACATATATATATACACAAACACACATATATATACAAATATGTATATATATATACACATAGATACATATATATACACACATGTATGTATATACATGTGTATATGTATATGTATATGTATATGTATATATATATATGTATATATATATATATATATATATATATATATATATATATATATATATATATATATATATATATATATGTATATATATACATGCATAATACATACATACATACATACATACACACATACATACATACATGCATACATACATACATACATACATACATACATACATACATACATACATAACAGGGTGCGGTGAATAAACTGTCGTCTAAATTACGCAAAAATGAAAATGATACTAACATCTCATTTTAACACATATATTTTCTAAAATTATATAAAAATATCTTGAAATACTAAAGAGTAAATTTATTAAATGAAATCACCATTAGCTTGCACAGTCTCCTTGTTTAAGTTGGTGAATGCTGTCATAATCCTAGTCTTCAGTTCATCTTTGATGTTAAAAGGTGTTTTGTTGGTCTCCCGCTCAACTGCACCCCACACATAATCAAAGGCTTTGCATTCTGGGGAGTTAGATGGTCAGATGTTAGGGGTGATGTGGTTGCAGAAATTGTCTGACTGACACGAATGGGTTCTCCTGCTTTGCTTGTGTGGCATGGTACAGAGTCCTATTGCCAGACATAGGGTCTTCCAGCAGCCACCCTCTTGACCCAGGGCAGCACTACCTCCTCCAGGCACTTGATGTAGGCCTACGCGTTGAGTCTGAGGCCGTGTGGGAGGATGAACGGAGGCACAACGTTGCCATCACTAGTGATCACTCCAAACACCATGAATTTAACTGGATGTTTGATTTTTAGCACTCCCGGTACATGTTCGTATTGGTACATGTTTGTATTGGAGCTTCCAGCGCGAATGCCAAGCAGTACAACATCGCTTTTCAAAATTTCTGTCAGACGGAATTGCATCATGGTGCTGTGTTTCTCACAGACGGTGCCCAACTGAATCTACTATTCTGTGTAGTCGACAAAATCAAAAACAACCATGCCCAAGCGCGATATTAGAAATATAAAATGGTGACAATTTACCCACCGTACCCTGTATATATATATATATATATATATATATATATATATATATATATACCTACACACAGGCACACACACAGACACTTATTTATTAACAATTAACAATTAACGGCCCTAATGAATTGACACCTGACCTTCAATTGTTACTTATTTATATTTAATTCATCTATCTCAGAACATGCCCCTCGCGTGTTCTGAAGTATAGTTGGGACTGTATATTTACTGAAATGCATATGTCTGAAAACTCAAGAGTGGATTATATACTCAGTTGGGTCAAATTGACTGCATACATTACTCGAATATTATTCTGCTAGTTCTTCTGTACCAAGGCTAGTAGTCATCTAAAAATTGTGTGTGCATTTCATTCCAACCTAAATAGCTGCTTCAACTTTAAGTAGCTTATTCAATTGAATCTTGTTTATGTATATATATATATATATATATATATATATATATATATATATATATATATATATATATATATATATATGTATGTATGTATGTGTGTGTGTGTGTGTGTGTATATACATACATACATACATACATACATGCATACATACATACATACATACATACATACATACATACATACATATATACATATATATATATATATATATATATATATATATATATATATATATATATATATATATATATATATATCTATATATATATATATATATACATATACATATATATATATATATATATATATATATATATATATATATATATATATATATATATATACATATATATATATATATATATATATATATATATAGGTAAAGTAAATGTTAGAGGCAATACTTGACAACTGTAAGCACCTGTGTATGCCAGCTTGTGGTTGAGGTGAAAGAATAAATTGTAAATGCAAAAAATAAAAACAAAAACACAAAGGATTCTGCGGTACACGTGTTTCAAGCTTTATATCAGTGTATAATTGACAATATAAAGCTATCTTCAGCCGCAAATGTATTTCTCTCCCAAGAAATTATATCACATCGGCGTTAAAGGAGGAAGAAAGGTGAGATATAAGAGGTGAGGTTCCTTTTTGGTATTTTGCACTGTACTATACCTCGTATAGGAAATTATGTGTAGATGGAGAATTCTACGAGGTATAGTACAGTGCAAAATACCAAAAAGGAACCTACAAGTTATAAAACCTACAAGAGAAAACCGACCACTACCTCCTTGGATGCAAAAAATAAACGAAAGAAATCTAGAAAACGAAGCGCATCGAAAGAGGAAAGGGATGTAGCAGACATGGAAAATTTCTTAACATAAGAATATGAAACTTCTGGAAGGCATATAAGTGCGAAAAATATGTCGAAACACATTCGAAATGGATTTCTTTAGCGGCACCCATACTTCCTTGGAAGTATCTTATTAAAGAAATTGTAGGAGAACCAGAGGAGGAAACAAAACTTCGATGGGAGCTTACTTCAACAAAACTCAGGACCAACATCTCTATTACCCTTTGTAAACAATCCTGTTATAGAGCCAGATATGAAGCTGTCGAGTGGAGACGAAATAACAAAAGTAATGGCTGGCAGAAATAGCAGAAAAATGCGTGAATAATGGATCAAAGATATCTCAAAACAAGAAAGCAGATCAAGAAAGTTATGGCAGCAGAAACAATTATTTCTCGCCAAATATGCCACAAATTACGGTAAAGACTCTAGAACGCTGAGAAATAGCATTAAAAGTGAACAATCTCACCAACTAACATACGCCAGAACACGTGGCAACACGAACACTAGTTTTACCATGAATTGAAGATGAACTGCGGTAAGAACTCTTCCCTTTTTGTACGCAAGCACTCTGATGTATACAATACGAACAAAAAGCATAAACAAGATAGATATTCCTTTGATCAGACCATTAGGAGTAGAAATAGCAGGTGATCGTTTTCAAAACCTCAACAGAGATTACCTTCTAGGAACTGGGCATATAATTGATCTAGATCTGGAAGCAAACCTAGATCATTTCCTCAAG
Organism: Octopus bimaculoides; assembly: GCF_046866305.1. Taxonomy (NCBI): domain Eukaryota; kingdom Metazoa; phylum Mollusca; class Cephalopoda; order Octopoda; family Octopodidae; genus Octopus; species Octopus bimaculoides. The sequence goes on along the minus strand of NC_142932.1, from coordinate 19,533,766 downwards.
TTGTTAAAAACAAAACTAACAAGAAATTGAAAAATAATATTCTTAAATACCAAAACAGGACAGAAAAGATAACGAAACCAAGTAAAATACCACAACCAAAACGCATTGTCCATCAGGCAAACATCAACAAGAACATAAATCATAAACAGAGAAAATTCCATTTTTAACGTCAGGACAACAAACACCAGAGAAAGAAAAAATTCAAAAGGAAACATACCCAAAACAACAGAACGTATAGATCCTAAAATAATTAATTTATCTAAAAGAGATCTTGACAATGATGAAATCCAACTTCTGTCAAAAGAACTGAAATTCACACCTACACCAACAGTCAACTACCAAGAACTAAAGGAGGATATCCGAATATTCTATCGTAAGTTACAACTTGTAGAATTCTTCACTAATAAAAGTAATGAGATTGATAAAATTAATGAGAATAAATCAAATTTCAACCCACCAAAAGAAGAAATAAGTGTCTTGACCAATACTTTGGTATCTTGTCTAAATTTCCCTTTAGAAGATCAACAACCTAGTTTCAAAACACTACGACTCACCGATAAGGAGACTACATAAATTTCGAGTCAAAAATACATAATTCAAAAGATATTCAACATGCTATAAAAGACCAAGAAAGTGAGTACATAAAATTACTACACCCAAGAAACTTAAAACTTACACCTATTATAGCTGGTCCATCATGCCCTACCCACCGTCTAAGCAATTTTATTGACATTGTTTTGAAACCACTATGTACTTACATACTCAGTTTCATCCGGGATGATATCAACTTCCTGTCCCATCTTCCCAAAACAAGAGAAACGAATTCACTTTTACTTAGTTTTGATATGGTAAGCCTTTGCACCAATATTCCACATGATTTAGGAATAAAGGCGATTAAATACTGTGTAGAAAAACAGAGAGAAGTGATTCCCAACAGATTCACAGTGCCATTTATATTAGACACAGTCAGTCTTATTCTGGAAAACAACACATTTTTTTCAATGGAAAGAATTACATCTAAATTAAAGTATATCTTTCGCACACACATACCTGCGTGCTTTTAGAAGTAGCGAAACATTGCAGCGTTACAGAAAATACAAAGTTAGTAAAAGTCACTCACCCACTATATTTCAGTGCATATACATACATGCACACACACACACACACACACACACACACACACACACACACACACACACACACATAAACACTATTTCCAAATCTCTCAAAGAGAGATATTCAGTAACAGTTCTTTAAAGAGACAATTATATATATATATATGTATATATATATATATATATATATATATATATATATATATATATATATATATATATATATGTGTGTGTGTGTGTGTGTGTGTGTGAGTGTGTACGTGTGTGTGTGTGTGTATGTATGTATGTATGTATGTATGTATAAATGTTACATATTAACTACACTACCCGTGACCCATTGGATTACCGTTAAACTCTGAGTTTCCCAGCAACAGAATTTTGTTTCATGGGTTGGAAAAATTTGGCTGCTATTTCTTGCACACCCTGCAACCACGTAACAGGTATTTCTGGACCTTTATCGCAAATAGCTGTTACATGGTAGCAGCGCATGCTAGAAATAGCAGCCAAATCTTTGGAGGGGTGATAGATTGAATGCACTCGATAAAAACTATTTCACACTGAGGTTACGAACGGACTTTTACGAAATATCTACCGTCATAAGTTACTGTGTCATTTTCACTTTTAGAATATTTTTTAAATATGCAATTAAACATTTTTTGTAATTTAAAAAAAAAACATTAGAATATTGTCTGTTTAAAGAAAACTAAAATATACACACTTACTGTACAAACAGCTTACATTTTCAAAATCACATTCACTTTAAAATATTTGCAAATGATAAAAATATTGTTTAACAAAAGCGAAAATAGAAATTGTAAAAAAAAAAACATAGTTTTTTTTTGTCGTTGTTAACTCACTGTCTAATAGAAAGATAAGAGTTTCTTCCCTTTCAGAATGAAGATTATTTTCGGAACATTTTCCCATCATGCACTGTTTAAAGCATTTATGCTCTGAAAATCTCTAATATCTTGAAAACTACTTTACCGATTTACGCGAAACTTGCTTCATTCGATTCGTATTAACATTTCAGGGTAAACTTAATTCACGGTATTTTTCAGTTTCACAAGTTTCGCTGAGTAAAATTACAAGTAAGCCAGCAAGCAAGATTGAAACTGACTTTTAATGTATTATAAATAAAAAGTAAAAGGTAGTCAGAATTTGGATAAATGCTAATTATTGGCGCTTTAAGCCCCTTCAGAGACTCGTCACTATCACTGGCGGGGCCTTGGAATTTTTCCTTTTTATATAAATCTGAATGAGTTGAAAAAAGGTCAAGTGTTCAATTTGCATTCTTGAGTTTGGTAAAATGAAATTTGGGTTTGGTTATTTGCAATGTTTTTTGTCATTTTGAATCTATATGTGTGTGCACGTAAGTGTGCCAGTTGTATTTTTAAACGAAGCAAATAAAGGAGTGTTACCTGGAACGGTTAATGTTTTGACAGGTCAAAAAGATCAAGCATTTATCAATTGCAATCCATTTTATTCTTATTTTTTATTTTATCTTCATTTTCGACGCAAGCCTCCAAAAATCTTACATTAAAATTCACAGCACACATACATACAAACCTATAGAGAGTCAAAATCTGTGTTTCATAGTCTAACAACAACTTTTGTTGTTTTAGGTGTCATGTCTAGGTCCCTTATAAGATTTTAATCCAGTCAACAATTTGCTGACAAGCCCTCAGATTGGACCTAAAAGAAGATTATTATACAAAGCATTTGTTATGTTAGTCCAAGATATTTTCTTTGCATTCAGTTCTCTAAGATAATTCTGACAGCTTATTCATAGTTCTTTATGCCTTTATGCGACTTGCTTGTATGTCTGGAATGTCTGAGCCTCTAATTCTGGTGTTATTAACGCGTGGATTCATAGGGGTTTCCGTTGCGCATACTATAGGAGTCACAGGGCGCTGCTCCATATTCTCCCACAGTTTCCATCTAACTAGGAATATAAGGATTTCATCCATTGTCTTGTATTCAAGATCCTCTGCATGACATCCTGTTAGTTTAAAGCTACGAACCTGATCTGTTAGGACCTGCCAATAACTAAATCCACGCCTTGCAGCCGACGCTTCGATTTATTGTCATTGAGGTTTACTCCTCTCATGGTTAAGGTTTTGCCTGTCTCCTACCCTTCGACCTGTCTGGTCTGGTGAGAACTGCCTGAAGATTTTTCTCCCTCCGGCATAGCTCTCCAGGTCAATGGAGCACACAGGCACTCACTGCGACAAGGCACATCACTGGTCGTAAAGCTGCAAAGTAAGGAATCATCAAAAGGAAATCAAAGGACCAGAGAATCAAGAAGTGGTACACTCATTTCTACAACTTACTTAGGAAAGATCTAGAAGTTGACAGTGAAATAGAAAATGAAGAATTAGCAAAGATATTTGCCCTAAGAATTTCTTACTAATACATTCCCTACTTTTAGGTCACTTTAAACAGAACCCTTGATTCAATAACACTGTGTATAAACTCTGTATTTGGAATAACCAATTTCAAAGACTGTTGGATTTTACTCATAGGGTATTGGAATCTCAATAATGGATTTACAAATGCAATGACCAATCTTAAGGATTATTGGATTTTACTCACAAGATATTGGAATCTTATAAGTATACTATTCTTCCTAAACAATGAATTTAAAAATACAATATCCCTCCATTCACTCTATTTCCTATCTTATCTAAATTAACTATTGCTTAACCATCCTCTCACACCGTCTCCGATGAAGGGATATAATAAATATCCTGGAAACAGCTGTAAGACCTCCTATTTGTAAATGTTCTATAATGTATACAGCCTTGATTTTTTTTTTATCTCATTACGAAAAGTAAATCCTTATGTTTACACGGTGATATATGACCTACGTTGGACCCCTTATTCGCATAATCACCGAACCTGGAGTTTAACTATGGTCTATCCATAGCACTTACTCAGCATTACCTGAAACCTCTGGGTGTAATTGACACCACTATCGCTCATAACCTTTATGTATATGTATGTATGTGTGTGTGTATTTATATACATATATATATATAAATATATGTATGCGTATATATATATATATATATATATAATAATAATAAAGGAGTTACGACGCAAAAACGTATAAATTCAAAAGAACATATTTATCTTCTTCAATATATATTTCAGTATAAAGAATTCATTAAGATGCTTAAATCAAAATCTCATTACACATCATTCAGGAACAGATATAACATCAGAAAAAATACATTCCGTTTAAAAACACAAACCGTTCATGGCGAAAACATTTCACAATTACAAAAAACGAACAAAATTTTTAAAGTTTTAGCAAAAAGAACGCTATTACCTACATACAGGCATCCGCGTGTGCGCCCGTACACACACGCACACACGTTCATACGCGCATACACATTCATGCACGCACACACGTGCACTCTCACATGTATATATATGGATATACAAAGAAGCAAAGATCACAAGTCATAAACACATACACACACACACACATACATACACACATACACACATACATCCACACACACACACACACACACACACACACACACACACACATATATATATATATATATATATAAATATAAAAATATGTTAAAAAAACCTCATATTAAAATATATTATAAAATTACATATACATAAAAAAAAATAAAAAAGATCTATGCACATACAAACCACAATACACACACATATATGCATACATACATATATACATATATATACATGTACATATACATATACAAACACATATATACATACATACACACATATATGCATATATACATATATATACATATATACACACACATACAAAACATCACACACACATATACACACATACACACATATATACATATATACACATATACATACATAAACATACATATATGTACATATACATACATATACATATATATATACACATACATATACATACATATGTATATACATACACACACATACATACATACATATATATATATACATATATATATATATATATATATATATATATACACACACATACAAAACATTACCCACACACATATACACACACACACACACACACACACACACACACACACATATATATATATATATACATATCTACAAATAAGTACATACACACATATACATACATACACACATACATATACATACACATACCCATATACATATATACACACACATATACATACATACATACACATAAATACGCACATTTTTCCACGTATACCTATGCATATGTATGTACACTTGCACATGTATATGAACAGATGTACGAATAAGTAAATAGAGCAATAGCAGAACTAAAAATACTAAAACCCAGACCTTAATACCCGATCACAACAAAAGATACTCCTAATGCTTTCGATGTTCCTATGGGAAGTTCCGACTCAGCTCAAATAGCAGATGTTGTGGGTTCCTATATTTTGTATGAATTGGCTGATCAATTCCCTATGGTTAGGGGCGGTTTATATAGGGACGATTGTCTTATTTATATTAAGAATTATTCTACCCAATGTTTGCAGAGACTTAAAGGTAGGTTATCTAGATTTTTTAATAGGATGGGAATGAGTGTCACTTACGATGATGGTATTTCGCTAGCTAATTATTTAGATGTGACACTTGATATAAAAAATGATACGTATAAACCGTACCATAAACCGTCTACTAATTTGAAATATATAAGTAGATGGAGTAACCACCCTAGAAGTATTATTGATAATTTAATTAGAAATATTTCGATTAGGCTTTCTAAGTTATCTGCTAATCGTGTTGTTTTCGATAATGAAGCTCCTTTTTATAATGAAGCTCTAAATAGGGCTGGTTTTAAAGATATGGTTTATTATGTTGAACCTGAATCTGGTGAGGTTAGAGTAGATAGGGATGTTAGGAATAATAAGGTTAGGTTGGTTAGGAGTAATAATAAAAAAATTTATGATCATAGATATAATCGTAATAATGTCATGCGTAATTCTAAATGTTTTAGGTATTTTGCAAAATGCTTTAATAATATTAATGATGGTTATCTTTGGTTTATTTTACCATTTGGTAAAAATGTAAAGTCGAATTTGGTAGCTCAGTTTAGGGAGGTAATTAATAAGCATTTCCCTACAAATTCGCGTTACGGTAAAATTATTAATACGCATAGTGTTAGGTTTGGTTTTTCCAATACTAAGAACCTAGAGCAGATTATTGCAGCACATAATTCTAAAGTTCTTAAGACAGGCATGTATGGAATGAATAGGGATGAGGACCCTCACTTAGGTAATAATATTATAGGTTCTAAAATTGAGGTAACTGAGATTAATCCCAGGAGGTTAAAGTTTGAGGGTCCGAACGTGAGATTAAGGAATATAGTGTATCAGTGTAAGGTTAAGAGTGGTACAGATGTTAGTGTTTATGTGGGTTGTTCTTCGGATAAGATTTGTAGGAGAAATTTCTTGTCACTTTAATACGTTTAGAGATAGGAGTAAAATAGCTAGTACAAGTCTTAGTAAGTTTATTTGGGGGTCAAAAGAACAAAATAAGAACTTTTCGTTAGAATGGTCTGTTATAGGGAGAGATTTCCCATACGATAAGGGTAGGAGGTATTGCAACTTGTGCAATCTTGAGTTGTTTTTTATTCTATTTTCTAAGCATAAACTAAGTAATAAACTAATATATAATGGGTTCAGATGTGTTCACGTTCGCAAACATACTTATTTTTGGTTTAGATAATTTCATTGTTTATCTCTTCTATAGCAGAACTTTGTTATGATCGGGTATTAAGGTCTGGGTTTTAGTATTTTTAGTTCTGCTATTGCTCTATTTACTTATTCGTACATCTGTTCATATACATGTGCAAGTGTATATACATATGCATAGGTATACGTGGAAAAATGTGTGTATTTATGTGTATGTATGTATGTATATGTGTGTGTATATATGTATATGGGTATGTGTATGTATATGTATGTGTGTATGTATGTATATGTGTGTATGTACTTATATGTAGATATTTATATATATATATATATATATATATGTATATATATATATATATATATATATATATGTGTGTGTGTGTGTGTGTGTGTGTGTGTGTATATGTGTGTGGGTAATGTTTTGTATGCGTGTATATATATATATGTGTATATATATATGTATGTATGTATGTGTGTGTGTATGTATATACATATTAATGTATATGTATGTGTATATATATATATGTATATGCATGTATATGTACATATATGTATGTTTATGTATGTATATGTGTATATATGTATATATGTGTGTATGTGTGTATGTGTGTGTGTGTGATGTTTTGTATGTGTGTGTATATATGTATATATATATGTATATTTTTATATATATGTATATATATGTATGTATGTATGCATATATGTATGTATGCATATATGTGTGTGTATGGTGGTTTGTATGTGTATAGATTTTATTTATTTATTTTTTTTATGTATATATAATTTTATAATATATTTTAATATGAGGTTTTTTTAACATATTTTTACTTATATATATATATATATATGTGTGTGTGTGTGTGGATGTATGTGTGTATGTGTGTATGTATGTGTGTGTGTGTGTATGTGTTTATGACTTGTGATCTTTGCTTCTTTGTGTATCCATATATATACATGTGAGAGTGCACGTGTGTGCGTGCATGAACGTGTGTGTGCGTGTGTGTACGGGCGCACACGCGGATGCCTGTATGTAGGTAATAGCGTTCTTTTTGCTAAAACTTTAAAAATTTTGTTCGTTTTTTGTAATTGTGAAATGTTTTCGCCATGAACGGTTTGTGTTTTTAAACGGAATGTATTTTTTCTGATGTTATATCTGTTCCTGAATGATGTGTAATGAGATTTTGATTTAAGCATCTTAATGAATTCTTTATACTGAAATATATATTGAAGAAGATAAATATGTTCTTTTGAATTTATACGTTTTTGCGTCGTAACTCCTTTATTATTATTAATATAACCAAAAGGATCGATTCTTGAAGAGTCTGCATATCTTCACCGTCGTTTTTTTCTGCTATTTTGGTGATGCTTTTTTAAGTTAGCTTACCAATTATTGTTGGTAGTTAATTTATAATATATTGTTATTATATATATATATATATATATATGTATATATATATGTATATAGGTAAGTGATAGGTTTGCCTCGATCCTTCAGGGGTAGTCTGAAGCATCCAAGCAACTAGGGGATGTTTAAATCCGGAGGCACTCCTGGGGATCACCTGTATGGGTACCGTCTTGGGAAGAGGGCGTCCAGAGGCAGGTAATTTATTGCTTAAACTGTAGTTTATGTATTTATTTGGAGAATGGAGCAACAAATACAAGAAAAAGCATTATTGTTGGATTAGATAGCCGTTGTTTTATTACGTGGAGCTTGTGTAATGAGTCAATGTGGAGGTTTAGGTTATGTAATGAGTCATTTTGTATATTATGCCATAGTCACTTACGTACGTTTCGATCAAGCCAGTGGTTTGGCAGATCTCATCAGAATGTTGAAGGGTATATTCGAAGTTTGTGGTGTGCGAAATGTAGGAGAGGTAATTAGTGGGTGTAATATATGTGGTGGTGTAATAGTGGTGATAGGTAAATAGAGCCTTACGTTTTAGTTGTTGTGTTGGTCTTCTTGTAAGGGGATATAGGGTGGGTGCTATTTAAGAACAGTATTCCAGTTTTAGTCAAATGCATCTCCACGTGATGTTTGTGATTGATGGATGTGCTGTAATTTTATAGCACCGGCGGTGTTAGTACAGGGAAGCAACCCTAAATTTAGGTGAAGAGGGGGCTAACTTTTGTCTTATTCGTATCTACTTAGAAAGAAAGTTATTTTATGGATATTTAGTTTTGCTTAGGAGGTGTAATGTATTATATATTTAATTATACTTAGAGAATGAGTATTTAGTAGCGTGAAGACAGATTAGACTAGATTCATATCTCCTGTTTAATAGGTCGTTCTTAGCTGTTAGGATTTCGAGGCATTCAGTTAAACAGAGTTGGCACCGTCTGTTAGTTGGGTTATAGGAATTAGCTACTTTTAGTATGTGCCACTTTAGTTTATATTCTATCTTATTGTCGTTTAGTAGGAATTTATCTGCTCTCCTACATACAGGAGGAATTCCCAGACCTGGAAGGCGGATTATACAGGGATGATGCACTATTTGTAATTAAAAATCCCTCGAATAGGAAACTAGAGCTCATCAAGAAAAACTTGCATAAATTCTTCAAAAGATTTGAACTAGCCATTTCTATAGAAAACGAACACACATCCATAAACTACCTAGACGCCAATTGCAACCTAGCCACAGGACTACATGAACCATACATAAAGCCTAATACTAACCTAAAATACATAAACGCATCCAGCAACCACCCACTATTCCTCAAGAGAGGCTTAGCACATAGTATAAGCAATAGGATATCACGCCTCTCCTCTAACCAAGCTATCTTTAATAAGCATAAGGAAACCTACAATATCGCACTACATAAGGCAGGATTTAACCATAAAATTAAATTCATCGATTCCAATAACCATAAAAAAGACCCAACTATAATGAACCCAAACGCTAGAAACACACACACTACTAACGCACCAAACACCGATGGAAACCACACTAACGATATGAATGACAAAAATAAGCATAACACATGTAATAGAAATACAACACGTCCCAATACCAAACCACATAACACCAAAAATACCAACAACAATATAAACACAAATACCAATAATATTAAAAGGACGATTAAGGCTAACAACGAGACGAAACAGAAATACAATAACCACCTGAACAGAACCAACATTAAGCAATACAACGATAAGTTTAGCTTAAATTACAGGGAAACCCAGAAGACTAAAAGGAACCATATATCGGGCCCACAAATACCTAACAATACTAACAGGGAAAACAATGAGAAGACACATATTAAAAATAAACCCAAATATACAAATAAATTAGATAGCCGGAGAGAAAAATTCACCAGCCTCCCCAGTTAAGATGGCAGCTTCTATACCAGATATGACCATAATAGTAGCAAGAACAATAAGGATACGATCTGGCTAATCATTCCCTATAACATGGGCCTCAAATCCAACATAGTCCGCTCACTAGTGAACATAATAGATAAACACCTCAATGTGAACAATAAATACGCAGAAATATTTTAGAACAAAATAAGAATAGGCCACAGCCTAACATGCAACTTAGCTACCATAATAGCATCTTTTAATAATAAGAAATTAGACGCATTCTATACAGCTAGAAACACCACGAACAAACAAATCAACAACCCTCTAAACAATAGGAATAAATCCAACCCTAGGCCAACACCCCTTACTAGGAGGGATGCACACCGAAAAAACAATAGGGCCACACAACAACACACATACATAGACACCCCTCATAACCTATGTGGCTGTAGAGATAGGAACAAATGCAACTTCTCCAATAGGTGCAAGACAGATAATATAGTTTACCAATGTGATGTACAAACAAATAGCCACACTAAATCTTACATTGGGGCAACGAAAAACCAAATACGTTTAAGATATAACGAGCACCTAGCGAGTTTTAAAAACAGAAATAAGGCAAATTCTACAGGGTTTAGTAGGTATATCTGGGAACTAAACGACAATAAGATAGAATATAAACTAAAGTGGCACATACTAAAAGTAGCTAATTCCTATAACCCAACTAACAGACGATGCCAACTCTGTTTAACTGAATGCCTCGAAATCCTAACAGCTAAGAACGACCTATTAAACAGGAGATATGAATCTAGTCTAATCTGTCTTCACGCTACTAAATACTCATTCTCTAAGTATAATTAAATATATAATACATTACACCTCCTAAGCAAAACTAAATATCCATAAAATAACTTTCCTTCTAAGTAGATACGAATAAGACAAAAGTTAGCCCCCTTTTCACCTAAATTTAGGGTTGCTTCCCTGTACTAACACCGCCGGTGCTATAAAAATACAGCACATCCATCAATCACAAACATCACGTGGAGATGCATTTGACTATAACTGGAATAATGTTCTTAAATAGCACCCACCCTATATCCCCTTACAAGAAGACCAACACAACAACTAAAACGTAAGGCTCTATTTACCTATCACCACTATTACACCACCACATATATTACACCCACTAATTACCTCTCCTACATTTCGCACACCACAAACTTCGAATATACCCTTCAACATTCTGATGAGATCTGCCAAACCACTGGCTTGATCGAAACGTACGTAAGTGACTATGGCATAGTATACAAAATGACTCATTACATAACCTAAACCTCCACATTGACTCATTACACAAGCTCCACGTAATAAAACAACGGCTATCTAATCCAACAATAATGCTTTTTCTTGTATTTGTTGCTCCATTCTCCAAATATATATATGTATATATATATATATATATATATATATATATATATATATATATATATATATATATATATATATATAATCATAAATATACAGGGATTAGCAGAAGCCTGCTTCTCCAACATACTGAGAATTCAGAAATAGCAGTCAAAGAACTACTGATTCCAAACTACAATTTTTTTCTCTAATGGATGGCGATATCTATGGCACACACAGAACAAAAAACAGAAGAGAAGAGTAAAAACAAACCTGCCTTTAGTTAATTGGGTTCTGTGTGTGCCATAGATATCGCCATCCATTAGAGAAAAAAATTGTAGTTTGGAATCAGTAGTTCTTTGACTGCTATTTCTGAATTCTCAGTATGTTGGAGAAGCAGGCTTCTGCTAATCCCTGTATATTTATGATTATAAATGGTTTTACCGATAAAGGTTTTTTCATACTGAGCTACCCGGCAAAATTGTTAATTATTAATTTTATTACTAATTGACGATTCCCTGCCTTATATATCTATATTTTTAGTAATACCTCTAAGGTGGATGGCTAAACCGCAACCAGTCGTACGGGACTTTTTTCTATGCGGGACTATTTATGACACACACTGAATTAAATTCATTGGGGTGAGAGGTTTTAAACTCACTGGCCGATAAATTTCTTAGTGTCCGCCTCACGTGGTCTTGATGTCGCATGGTCAAAATTAACGTGAGTTATTTAGACATTGGCAAATTTATTCGAATATTGAGGCTGAAGATCGGAATAGGGGAATTCATACCCTTAACCGCGAAACGTCGTACCCAATTAACTAAAGGCAGGTTTGCTTTTGCTTTTCTCTTCTGTTTTTTGTTCTGTGTGTGCCATAGATATCGCCATCCATTAGAGAAAAAAATTGTAGTTTGGAATCAGTAGTTCTTTGACTGCTATTTCTGAATTCTCAGTATGTTGGAGAAGCAGGCTTCTGCCAATCCCTGTATATTTATGATTATAAATGGTTTTACCGATAAAGGTTTTTTCATACTGAGCTACCCGGCAAAATTGTTAATTATTAATTTTATTACTAATTGACGATTCCCTGCCCCCTCTCTCTCTCTCTCTCTCTCTCTCTCTCTCTCTCTCTCTCTCTCTCTACACACACACCTACATACATCAATACCAGTGTATATATGTGTGTGTATGTATGTATCTATGCAGGTATGTATGTATATGTACGTACATGTAGAACAATGAAAATGAATGTTGAACTCTATATTGGAGGACAGAGATTTTTATTTGTGTATTAAAACTGCCATTGCTTTCATCTTAACAAAATATCTTCATAGCTTAAATTTTCAAGCCTATCACTTAGAAGATTTGTGTTCGTCGCAATTTTGGATTAAAACACCCCTCCAATAAAAAACAGCAAAAAACAAGAAGAAACAAAAAAGATACTTGAATTCACGATAAATTCTTGAGAATTCTTGGTAAACAGAAGCAAGAAACCAAGGAGTGACTTTGGGCGACTATCTCACTTGGCTTTTACTTTGGGGAAAAATTGTGCTGAATGATAAGTTTGTTTATATTATGTTATATCCTGAATATATGTAATGCTCGTATGTTTGTGTATTGGGAGATTTCATCATGAGGGTATCTTTGTTCTGTGTGTTGAATTCATATGATGTATATACTTAATGTTCATGTTCATCGGAAATCACTGACCTGGGAGAATTAGCGGAGTGGGTGGTGTCTTTTCTTAGAAATGTCGGAGTGCAAAATATTTCTTTTCATGCAAGGAGAGAAAGTTTCATCCTTAATGTTTAAGATGCTATCTTGTGATTGGATGATGTTTAGCTTTTCTGTTATGCAAAGCCCACGTTTGATACCCCGTTCTCTGTTCTTTCTGGCTTTAGCAATAACGCTCCATGTTATCTGAGAGTTGATTAATCCCCCTTTTTTTCTATGTCCTTATCATATTGTATAGGCATGTCGTGTGTCTTTTATCTTTGTCCCTGAATGACGTCAGATGCTGTATGTATCACTCCTGGAACAAGTTGCCCGTCCTTCTGATGTACATCATTGTCACCCCATTGCAGTCTATGATTTTGGCCTTGTATACAAATTCCTTTTTCTAGAGCTAAATAAGAACTGTCTAGCATAGGGAAATTGCATACAACGCAAAAATCATGGAATTAAAGGGAGTAACAAAGTCTGATTGATTTGAAACTTCTATTAATGAATTTCAGATATAGACACGCCAAGGAAATTCGTTAGAAACATCGTGCATAATAATTGTTTAAAGGTACTATAGCTTCTGTGCCGTAACATTAAGATTGGTTTGACGACGATAAGGCAGACGTTCAGCAGCTTATGAAAATGATGTCTGATTCACACAAGATCTAAGTCAATGATAAACACTCCATTATCAAAAAGTGCGCATACAAAGTATGCATAAAATAGGTGCAAACTCTCCTCAGAATAATAAGGGTGTCTTGGTTGTTGTATAAATCTTCTGCTCTACGTCGAAAAGTAAGACTCAAAACTTTCTTTGAAGTTCTCAAAATGGCATTTGGCCCCCAAGAATATGGTTTATCTTCTCTTCCGTTTTCTGATAGTCAAACTATCCCGACTGAAAATAATTATATTCTTTCCCCGAACCAAGGAGCATTTTAAAGATGTTTTGAATGTCATATATAATGTTATTTATTCCGTTACTGAAAGACTATAACTCCTGGAATTGTACTTAAGTCTTGCTTAAAGTAAGTTCAAATTGCCATCAAGTAAACCTGATCAAGCATAGCCCTATGTAAGAAACGTATATGACCCCAATACTTTAAATCTTGCAGTAAAAATTTTGTGCAAAATCTTTTGCAGCTCTTTGAAGTCAACTTGACAATTGGGCATGAAACGCGTAACTACAAGCATGCGCCCATAAGCAAAATCTTTGCAAGCTTTACTAATATGTGTATTTTTGTGTATTTTAGGTAATCCGTAGAATAGACTTGGTCTGTATTTAAAATTGGATAAATAGTCAATTTCTTTTTTTAGTGAGGCCCTTTCCATGTATTTGAAGTAAGGAGGATAGGTTTTTAAGTGTCTTCTGTTGGTTATAGTGATCTATCTTCTCATAGTAAATATAGTTTTCCAACATGGAGAGTATTAAATTTTTATAGTACTCTATGTTCATCACTACTAATGTATTTCCTTTATTGGCTGCTTTAATGGTCAGGCTTATATCATTTTTATATATGTATGTATGTATGCATGTATGTATGTATGTATGTATGTATGTATGTATACATATATATATATATATATATATATATATATATATATATGTATGTATATATAGTGATTTACTTTTCGTAATGAGATAAAAATACTAAGGCTGTGTATAATATAGAGCATTTACAAATAGAAGGTCTTACAGCTGTTTCTAGGATATTTATTATATCCCTTCATCGGAGACGGTGTGAGAGGATGGTTAAGCAATAGTTAATTTAGATAAGATAGGAAATAGAGAGTGAATGCAGGGATATTGTATTTATAAATCCATTGTTTAGGAAGAATGGTATATATATATATAAGATTCCAATACCTTGTGAGTAAAATCCAATAACCCTTAAGATTTGCCATTGCATTTGTAAATCCATCATTAAGATTCCAATACCCTATGAGTAAAATCCAACAGTCTTTGAAATTGGTCATTCCAAATACAGAGGTTATGGAGAGAGATATATAAAACTTTAAGGAGTGTCAATTGTAGTGGTGGAGTCTAAATGATGGGGTAGAGAAAAAAAATTAGGATTTTTTTCCTCTTCTTTATTTCTCTCTTCTTGTTTTCGATCTGACCTTACTAATACAATCCCTACTTTTAGGTCACTTTAAGCAGAACCCTTGATTCAATAACACTGTGTATAAACTCTGTATTTGGAATGACCAATTTCAACGACTGTTCAATTTTACTCATAGAATATTGGAATCTTAATGATGGATTTACAAAGGCAATGACCAATTTTAAAGATTATTGGATTTTACTCACAAGATTTCTTATTAGTACTAGTTGATGAGCTGATGTCAATAGATGTTTCTTATGTCAGATGTGCAACTGCTTGCTGATGTATTAGTCTATGTTACAGTGGTGCAACAGAAGAAAGACAATATTTGTGACAGTAGTGACACAACTGTTTCAACTTTGCTGATACTGAAACATATTTGTTGTTCTATGTTAGAATGAAAATATATTACATTCGTTCGAAAACAACTCCAAGTCGTGACGATCCAGCAAACGAGAACCTACTCGACATCCCAGAAATAGTAGCTTATCTTCTCACAAATCACGCCCTACAAACTTGATAAAAGAACACATTGAATTATATGTTCCTGTATGCAGTATATTTAAACGATAGCTGGAATGGTCATGGATGGAACGCCTATGATAATAGGCTGCTTGTTAAGTGCTGACAATAACAAAAGCAACAATAATAATAACTCTAGATGATAATTTCAAAAGATATTTATTGAACAGTTGGAAAATATGGGTGACTAGTACATAGTCTTCTGCTTTTAATATGATTGGGAATAAGCATTTGTAAAAATAGGTATTTCATCCTGCAGATATGTGTAATAATTTTAAATTATTCTCTTGAGAGATGAACTAACAATATGTCTGTAGAGTAGATTTATAATTATTTTATTAATCATTAAATTTAATATATACTAAATAATGGAATATCTAAATATATAATCAATAGTAGTGTATATAATATAATATAATATAATATAATATAATATAATATAATATAATATAATATAATATAATATATATATATATATATATATATATATATATATATATATATATACATGTTTGGGTTCTTGTTATCAAATTCCTATATCTCTATATTATAACAATTCTAAACGCGTAGATTATTTCACATGAAATCAGTGTCAAACCTAGTTCTTGTCTCTCACATCATAACACAATGGGACACACTTGCACTTTCGGTTTTGTAACTGGTTTTATAATATAAGCCTGCTCTGTTAGACAACACCATATGATTTGGAGGTCTTTCAATGCATTGGAATTCGGTTGCATAATTACCTGAAATAAGAAAAAAAACGTGTCAACAAAATATTGATTTATTTTTACAGGATAATAGTTCTTGGAATTAATTAATCTTATATACATTTCTTTAATAAGGTTAACGATTAATTTAAGATTGAAAACCAAAGTGATGTCTACCTGCCTACCTACATATCTATCTATCTATCTATCTATCTATCTATCTATCTATCTATCTATCTATCTATCTATCTATCTATCTATCTATCTATCTACCTATCTATCTATCTATCTATCTATCTATCTATCTATCTATCTATCTATCTATCTATCTATGTCTACATCTAAATGTGAATGCAAGTAGAGAGAAGACATGAATGAAAATACAAGTTGAATACCTGGTGATTATGAAGTTTTTATATCTCTACCTTCTCTATTTTTTTCCGAACACCAGAACCAAGTAATTAAGAAGTAATCTTCTTATCAGGCAACCAAATATTAATGTTAATGCAGCAAAATTATTAATATTTCGTTTTAAAAAATATATATTACTTACTCAAAATTCCTCCTGCTGGAACAAACTTGCTAAGTATATTGAAATGCAGGGAAAAAAATGCTTCCCCGTTCGAACTTCTGTATTGGCTTACTGTTATTGAAAATGAAGATGTCATTTGCAATACTTTTGGTTTGATGATATCAGTCGGGCCTTGTGCATCAGGAGTATAGCTAACATCACTGGAATGCATCCTAACATGTATTTCATTAAGAGTTCTCAAGCAATTAGTGCTTGATCCTTTTTTCACTTGACCATAAACAAATACACCTGTAGAATAAAGACAATTTATTTAAAACATTACATAAGGATAAAATATAAATTTATTTTACATTGAATTAGTTATTTTGTTAACACCTCATGATGGAATAATTTTGGCAAATCTCATAGTCTTTTCAGATGATATCTCAACAGCAGAAATAATCGACCCTGAAAATGTCGCATCGATAATTAACACCAAGATGCACACTTAGCAGTGTACAGTGGCCTACAACGGAAACACGCGTAGGTCTAAGTGAAGAACGATCTAAATAACTGTATAATAAAGCTAGGATGTGCAAGTCTCCGTTCTCCTGGTCTTCATTAATTTCATTATTTTCTCTACGGAAACTGTGCAGTCCTTATAAGGACGTTCGGATTTACCAAGTGAGGATTAACCGAGTATAGTGAATTTTAACTAATTTGACTTTCATCAACACTTGCAGTGGTTAGCAAATTATTTTGATTTTTATATTATTGTATTGGATTAAACATGGTAGAAATTTTCACAATTATTAAAATATTTCTTTCTTTGAATTTGAACAATTGCATTGTATTAATAATTAGAACTTTCATTTCAAAACTCGGAAATAAAAATATTGTTTATGTGCTTTTAATAATTATGTGTCACTGGGACAAACATAGGTCTATGGCAAACTCCAAGGGTAGGAATGAGCTACCCACTAATACATGAAACGAATGTTCACAGATTACTCACAGTCAACCAACATACAGAACTGAACGTTTTCCTGATGTCAAGAACGGACAAGTTGGGGAACGGGGAGGTAAAATATGAATTGTTCAAAAATGAATAATGCAATAGTTTATTGATGGAAATTGGAACTTACAGCATTTCACTATACAATGTAATATCGTCCTGATAAAAGAAACGTTCCCCCTGACAAATTTACTTGCTTACACACCTGTTGAACCCGCTACTACTTTAACACATACTGACATCTATAACAAGCTCTTATCCAGGTATACGTCCTTGTTTTCGTATAGATTCGCTGCTTTCTTCCAAGGAATCTAATGCCCTTAGCTTAGTTTTTCTTTGGGGCTGACCAGATTGGAGCAATCTCGAGTATAACCAGCCGAAATTGCAAAGATAATCTGGATCTCGACTGAGGATAGAAAACTCCGAATGATCCGTCCTTGTGTTCTGTGTATCGTCTGTCTGGATGTTTTGTTGTCCCTTTTTTGTATCACCTAACTGTCTGGATGTTTTGCGTTCTTGTCCCATTTTTGTATTTTTTATATATAAAAATATAGCGGCCTACGTACACTTTGGTCTCTTATATATATATATAACAATTGCAGCGTGGAAGGTGTTTATAAGCCATTTAAAATAACACACAAAATCCGTTAGATTCACTTCAACATTTAAATTTAATTTGTCAAAATATTTTCGTCGCTTTGAGACCGCGACCTGTTCACTGACAAAATTCTGTGCAACACAGGTCGCGGTCTCAAAGCGACGAAAATATTTTGACAAATTAAATTTAAATGTTGAAGTGAATCTAACGGATTTTGTGTGTTATTTTAAATGGCTTATAAACACCTTCCACGCTGCAATTGTTTTCGTTCCAGCACACGATCTCAGATCAGGTCACTTGCTATGCAAGTGCATCTCCGTAATATATATATATATATATATATATATATATATATATATATATATATCTGAATTTTCTATTCTTTCCTTCTTTCCTTCTTTCCTTCTTTCTATCAGCCCTTTCACGCTTACCTCGTTCATTCTACTCTTCGCTCTTTCGTTCCCCCTCTCTCACATTTCCTGGCCTTCTCTTCATGCTCACTTTCCCTCCTCTTTTACTTCACTCTGTCCCTTTCATTTTTTTCTCGCCTCTCCTTAATTCTTCAATCCTTCTGCCTCTACTTCTCTACCTTCTCTCCCCCCACGTGACCGGTGTTCGGCCAAGCCTGACCTTTCTTTCTTGGTTCGACTACCATCCGTGCAACATCTATATTCCTCCCTGCCCAGTCAAACCTTATGTCCCTGCCGTAAGGCTTTACTTCCACACACGCCAGCTTAATTTAATTCGTCCTTAGTCGAAAGACACCTGTTATTTGTATTTGTAATTGTGTAACATTTCTCCGTTTTTTTCCGTCCTTGTTTTCGTATACATTTGCTGCTTTTTTCCCAAGGTATCTAATGCTCTTAGCTTAGTTTTTCCTTGGAGCTGGCCAGATTGGAGCAAGCTGAAGCATAACCAGCCGAAATTGCAAAGATAATCTGGAACTCGACTGAGGAAAGAAAACTCCGAATGACCTGTCCTTGTTTTCTTTGTCTCGTCTGTCTGGATGTTTTGTTGTCCCTTTTTTTGTATCACCTAACTGTCTGGATGTTTTGCGTTCTTGTTCCATTTTTGTATTTTTTATATATACATTAGTTACTCCATTTTGTTAGAGCTCGTAATACGACTTTTCTAGAGAGAATGTGGAAAAGAATTATAAGTATAACTCAGAAAATAGTAGAAAATGTGTCTACATGTGTCGGCTAATGAAGAAATTTTCAAGCATAATGGAAACTTTTAATAATAATAATGAAAAAATAAAATAACAGTGATAGTATTACTCGATTCAGTGGAATTAAAAATAGTAAGGATAAAAATAATATGAGATAAATAACGATAAGTAAATTGAAATAAGACAGAGTAAAGCGAAGGATAACTATAATTCTAATAGAATGGAACCGTATAAACAAACAAGAAAACTTAACACTCATAAAGATGTTAATATAAAGTACCTTAACAAAGCAGTTAATAAATATGTAAACTTGCCCATTAAAAATACTAAAATAGATTGCGAATATGATGTAAAGCAGATGCTAACTAGAGACATAGGATAAACACACCTTTAATATGAACACCAAAAATTTCTCTAGTAATAAAGTATATGATAATACGGAATGCTTTATTATTCCCTTCGTTAAGCGAAATATTTCCAACATTCCGAAATTATTCTATTCGGCAGTAGTAAAAAATTTTAATTAAATTTTTAACTCGCACAAAATTAGGATAGCATTTTCCAATAGTAAAAACCTAGCACAAATCATTGCGGCACAGAACACGAAGAGATGGAATAATTTCTATGAGAATGGTATTAATTACAATCAGAATTTTATATTAAGCAATATCGAAATAAGAGTTGTCGACAGATGTAACATAATGAGAAATAAGGTAAACAATCCAAGAGAAGCAACTGATAATAATCCGCTGACAGGACTAGAGAGAAAGAGAGAGAGAGAGAGGGGGGGGGGGAGAGTATGTATGCTAGAAAGTACAGCACTGGTAAAGTAAATAATCAAAATAGAGATGATAACGAAATGTATAGTAACAAGGGAATTAATGCAAGGGAAGTACTAACTCAAACACTATGTCGGAAAATGGTACCCAGAATGCAGAAAATCAAAATAGTAAATATCTTGAAATCAAAATAGTAGATAGCTTGGAACATAGGAAAAAACTCTAGTAATATAAATAATCAACTAAAAATAGGAGATTATAGAAGTATAGTTAGAGACAAAAATTGCAATTGAGCAACACATAAATTATGCCCGCTAAAATTAAATTGCAGAATTAAAGATGCAGCTTACAGATATAAAGTAATTTCAGAAGGCCAGGTATATTCTAACACAGAAGCAAGTTCGACTTTTATTAAATTCAGAATAGCTGATCAGGAACTATCGTTTCGGGATAAAAATAAGAAAAATAATACGAGTTTAAGTAAATTAATTTGGGCACTAAAAGATAAAGCATACACAATTAACTGGGGAAATAATTAGCAGAGCTAAACCGTATTTCAGAGAAAGCAAACCGTGAATTGTGTGTCGAAGAAATTTACCAAATTCTTACCACAAACTTCAAATTTGTACACCATAGACAAGAAAGTACCTAAGATGTGTTCAAGCATCTAAATATACTTTTAAGAAGTTTAAGTAAATGCATTACACGAACTACTAACGTTAGAACTAAAATTGAGTAAATTATAATAAATAACGAACTTGAATTAAATACAAACCACTACAAAGTAAAACTATATAAAATTTTAAAAGAATTGAAAACCAAGCTTAAATCGAATAAAATTAACTATAAGTTAGATGTTAAATTAATTTCAACAGTGGCTGCGAGGTAAGAAACTTACTTCCTAACCACATCATGGTTCTGAGTTCAGTCTCACTGCATAGCACCTGGGACAGGTGTCTCCTACTGTAGCCTCGGGCTAACCAAAGCCTTGTGAGTGGATTTGGTAGACGTAAACTGAAAGAAGCCCGTCGTATATATATGTATACATATCTATATGTGTGTATCTGTGTTAGTTCCCCTCTATCTCCACTTGACAACCAGTGTTGGTGTGTTTACGTCCTTGTAAATTAGCAGTTTAGCAAAAGACACCGATAGAATAAGTACTAGGCTTAAAAGAAAATAAGTCCCGAGGTCGATTCATTCGACTAAAAAAAATTAAGGCGGTGCCTAATGATTGAAACATGTAAAAAGATAAGATAAAAAGATAATAGATAATAGACCCATAGATTAATAATATAGAAACAATAAGAAGCCAAAAATAATTGAACACCTTTAGAAAAAATAAGAATACTATTCCGAATTAGTAGACTGGTTAGCTAGAATATGAATTAGGAACGTAAGGAACATTGATAAATACCAAAGTAGCAGGGGTAAATGACAGGTCACGAGATATATAAATATTAATATTAATGTTAACACCTCATGATGGAATAATTTTGGCAAATCTCATAGTCTTTTCAGATGATATCTCAACAGCAGAAATAATCGACCCTGAAAATGTCGCACCGATAATTAACACCAAGATGCACACTTAGCAGTGTACAACGGCCTGCAGCGGAAACACGCGTAGGTCTAAGTGAAGAACGATCTAAATAACTGTATAATAAAGCTAGGATGTGCAAGTCTCCGTTCTCCTGGTCTTCATTAATTTCATTATTTTCTCTACGGAAACTGTGCAGTCCTTATAAGGACGTTTGGATTTACCAAGTGAGGATTAACCGAGTATAGTGAATTTTAACTAATTTGACTTTCATCAACACTTGCAGTGGTTAGCATTGACAATCGATAAGAGCGAACACGGTAACTGCCACGATTATATACCCCTCGGAACCACTTTTAGAAGCGCACACACACACACACACACACACACACACACACACACACACACACACACACACACACACACACACACACACACACACACATATATATATATATATATATATGTAGGACAGGCTTATTTCAGATTGCGTCTACTATATCCACTGACATTCCTTTGGTCGGCCCGAGGCAATATTAGAAGACACTTGCCCAAGTACTGAAACCATGTGGTTTGAAAGCAAGCTATCTATATTGATACATATACATATTTCTAAAATATTAAAAAAAAAAAATATTATAGGAAGATAACATCCTTTGTTTCGACGATTTTTATGCCACCCATTTCAAAACTCTTGTATGTGTATCCACAATACATAAAGAAAGAAACAATACAGACTGCTAAATGCAAAATAAAAGTAATACTAAAATGTGCAAAATTAAGTTTTTATGACATGACCCCATTTCTAATGTAAAATATTAGAAGGTTAAAAAAGACTCTATTAGGGGATTTATACACGAAGCACCCTTTTGCTGACATTTCCACAGAAAACCACCCTTCCTTCTGGAGCATTTTGTCCAAGTCATCCTGTTATCGGCTTAAAAGTCTGTTTTGTGCAAGCCATAGAACATCTTCAGAGGAACCCTCACATAACTACAGGAGGGTGACAATTTGAAAGATATTGCATATCATGATCAACATGATTAAGACAAACAAATAGCTCCCTAAATTATCATATAGCGGAATGTGTCAGTGTTACAATCTCACCCTAATCTCCACCTGAAACATTGTCATCCTAAGTATTGCCAGATGAAGATTCATCACTCCAAGATTGACCACAAGAAGGATTATTTCTCGACCAATGATTAAAGTTGTTATTCTTCAGATGATCCCAATGTCTCATATCTCAATTTTCATGAGAAATGAATTTATATAAAATTTTATACTCATATTTGAAACTACCATTTCAGTTAAATTCTGAAATATAGTAAAACAAATTGTGCATATCTTTTTATAATGAATAAATTATCTCATAATTTTATGAAAGGCAATCAATATTCATATTATTAGTATTAATATTGAATCTCATACCTGCTTGCCGATCAGCCAAAAGAAGGATTTCAGTTTGGTTTCTGCATTCAATAGTATCAACAAAACACAAGTCTATCGAACAATTTAATGGTTTTATTAAAACACCTGGGGAAAAAAAAAACAGGAAAAGAATGACCTTTTTGTATTTGCTGTTTCTTGGGAAAGTTATACTAAAAATGAGCAAACGCGAGTGGATATATCTGTTTACTAAGTAAAGTGCATATACAAACATACACACAGAGAGGGATATTTAGGTTTCTCAAAGGTATTTTTAATATGTAATTATTGTGTTGAAAAACATTCCCACGTATCGTATTCAACTTTCTTTTGTATTTATACCTCTATATATAGTTTGACATCCAATTATTAAAAAACTGACCTAGAATTAAATTTTTTATTACAAACTAATATTGTCATATTTTGATCATTAACATGTTGTGCATGTTATGGAAATTCGAACTAAATAGGTTAAGCAAAATTACAAGGCCTGAGAGTCGCATCAGGTAGCTTCCATCTGCGGATTCCCTCACAAAGCATTGGTTGACCCGGCGCTATCATAGAAGACACTTGCCCAAGGTGCCGCACAATGGAGCTGAAGATGAAGTCAAGTGGTTGCAAATCGAGCTTCCTAACTACAAAACCATATCTATTTCATTATGAAAGTTACTGAAAATTTATAAAATATATACTTTTCAAAGTGTATTAGTTTGAAATTTGTTACTATTTTGGAGGATTGATATTTTAAAAATTCAGCAAATATATTACACTTTGATAAATAAAACGATGTTCATATTTTCTTACCAGGCCTGTATTGAAGAAGTGGTACACTTGTTGTTGTTGTTATTGGTAGTGTATTTGTTGTTCTTCGTGGTGCTGCATGTGTGGCAGGGTATCTGAATGAAGTTTCTGAAACAACATTGTTCGATTTGAATTTAAAGCAATATAACAATTTAGATCTTACTCATTATGAAAATTAAACGGAAAACTTTAGGATTAAAGCTTGTTTTGAACAGAGCAGCTATGAAAGATTTAATATCATTAAACTGTATAAGTTTCAAGAAAACAAAAACAAAACATCAAAACAAAACAAAGTTCTAAACAAGAGTCATTTTGGATGTCCAATGATGTTTCCTAGAAAGGACATATAACTACTGAAAATGAAATATCCTTGAAACTAGACTTCGTTATTATTGCTAAAACGTACTCCATCTGCCTTATAACGGCAATAGCAACGACTCCGTTTAAACTTATTAACTTCATGTTATGTAGCCTCTCTTTATACAACAGTCTCCTCTTGTTAGGTGTTATTCTGCTGAAATGGCATTTGAAGAGTATGCTCTCAATGAAGGTGAATAACTTAAACATAGTTACATATGTTGAGAACAGTAAGAAATGCTGTAGAAAGAGATCACAAATTCATTACTGCTTATTTCTGATTATCTTCATGTATTATAATACTCTCTATAATGTACTATTTGAAAATTATATATTTTACACAAATTGGATTAAAAGAATAATTTAGACCAGGGGTTTTCAAACTGTGGTCCGCGGACCACAGTGGGTCCGCAAGGACAAGACAGGGTGTCCGAGGACAGCAAATACTTTTTATGGGCAATTTGATTTTATATATGTTTTTTAATCGAAATCTTTTAATTGACAATAAACCTATTTGTTAAATACTGTTAAATAAATGAATGTAAAAATATATGTTATTTTAAGCAAATATTTATGCATAAATTTCATAAGCGTTTATAAGGGGGTCCCTAAGGTAAAGCCTGAAATATAAAGGGGTCCGCAAGTCAAAAAGTTTGAAAACCCCTGGTCTAGACGAAATATTCAGTTTGAGGTTCTGCATTTGACTATGTTTTTTTTTCTTTTTTACATTACATGTATAATTCTTCAAGTAAGATTTTTTGATATCAAATAAAATTTGCAATAAAAAATACATATATTTTCTGACTGAAAACTTTAAGAATTACTAAGGATCAATAATCACACACAATACACAGACACAGACAGACAAACACACACAGACACACACAGACACACACAGACACACACACACACACACACACACACACACACACACACACACACACACACACACACACACACACACACGCACACACACACACACGACTGGCTTCTTTCAGTTTCGGTCGACCAGATCCACTCATGAGGCTTTGGTTGGCTCGAGGCCATAGTAGAAGACATTTGCCCTAGGTTCCACGCAGTGGGGCTGATTCGGAACCATGTGGTTGGTAAGGAACCTACTTACTACACAGTCATGCCTCCGTTATGGAAAATATTATATTTAGAATTGTTCGTTAAGAGGTCAGAAAAAGAGAAGTTGAACGAGGGGGCAAAGAGAAAAAATAAACTACAATATAATGAAATAAATGTAGTAGTATATATGGATGCATGTATTTGGGTATAGGATATAATACAATATAATATGTTTACAGTTATTAATTTAAACTAAATAAATATGTAAATTGGAGATTATTTCATTATGAGAAGGAAAACGGCATTACGTAATATGAAGAAAAACAGAGTATTTATATTTATGATTAATGATCGATTTATTGGTAAAGTAGATTAGGATTATGTAGTAGTTAAACCGAGTATTGATATTTAAAGATAATTAAACAAATATGAATTATCATATAATTTACTTTACTCTGGGAAAGTAAGAAGGAAATAACTGTTATACATTAAGTTTATACGTAAGGGAATGTTATTTACATATATTACGAAAGAACTAAAATTGAATGATACTTGGAATAAAACCATTTATATATCTTGTTAAGCATATATAAGAAATAAATGTATTTAGGCAAGATATTATATTGCATAAAATTATAGATATAAATTCTGGTTCTAATTAATTCAGTTTCAAATTTAGTAAAGTATTATTGGTTTTTAAGGAACCTAACAATAAGTGATATTAATAATTACAGAATGATTAATGATATTTATAAAACAGATATTTAGGAGTGTGTAGACAAAGTGAGAAATTTTCAACTCTTTCGTTTAATACGTTGTTGCCAGAAAAAAAAAGAATATTATAATGCTCCGATGTACAGAGTCAAAAATTTTCACCTGGTGGATGGTAAGATTTTGCAGAACATATAATCTTCCATCTAATTTTAAAACTGATATTACTGTCTTTTAATTTCCAAATGAATTTACTAAGACTAGTCGAAGAACGTTCATTGGGGTTTCTAAAAGAATATTCATGGTTGGCCAATCTAATTTTCATATGGGGTTCCATAGAACCAAGGTAGAAAAAGCGTTTACCATCAGTTTACCTATAGCTTGGTATATTAAATTCTTCCGTTTGCAATAATTTTAAAATTTACATTGCTTTTTAACCCTACAATCACAGTACTTACTAAGATTTTCACTAGAATTTACAATGTGTTGTGGGCAGTAATTGTTCTTATTAGGATATCTTGATTCAGGTATAAGTGCTACGTTGTATATTTTTCTTTATTATGCTTACGTTTAGCATAAACATTATCTAATTAGCAGAATTCATAGAAGATATACATCTAAACTGCATTATAACATATACATGCTCCCATATATTCTACCACTTTTTATTTCATTGTCTAATAGTTCATGTTTTCTCTTCACCCGTTCCCGTTCAACTTTTCTTTTTCTGACCTCTCACCGAACAATTCTAAATATTAAACTTCCAATAACATAATCCTAAAACCTTGACTTTCCTGATAATAAATATAAAGATAAAGTTAATAAAAATATATTATTGAGTAAGAGAGCAGTGCATGCCATCAAAGTGACACTGGGGTAAAATATACGAAGCCCAGTATACCCATCATGACTACCCGTCTGATAAGGGTACACCAGGCACATGCATCACAACCATATGTGCGCGACATGGTGATCTCATATCAAGATAAACAGCGCATGACCTCGCAGGTGGGGCCCAGCTAGAATTTTGTTCAGGTCGAGTAGCCCATCCCGCTCAACAGGTCCCTGAATAAGGTTTCTTTAAGGATATTGAGCAAAACACCCATGTTTCCAAAGGTGAATTATTCAAACCCCAAAGAATTCCTCTCAACACATGGCTATGATGCTCCCCCACTACTTCTGCTCATGATCAGAGATGCACATATCGTCAGCCACCAAGGGATATGCTCAACTGGTTAAGGTCAAACAACTGACAAGCAAATCTGTGGTATTGAGCAGAATATTTGCTGTAGCCCATCTTTTATACCAAGACAAAACAATGTACATGATAACACTTCCAACCAATTAAGATCAGAAGCCATGAGAACCACTGCCTGATACTACCCAGTAGTGCAATTTTCTGTATGTTATATATATTTGTAAGTCCTGCTATTTTTGTTATGTATTTGTCTGAATATTTTTTTATTATACCTAAGGCACCTACTTATTATTATTATTATTATTATTATTATTATTATTATTATTATTATTATTATTATTATTATGTAGCATTTAAATGGACTGACAGATACATTCTACTATGCACAAAAACTAGGATATCGATAAAAAAATTATAGCGTACTTACTTCTATGAAGAATTTAAAGATTTGCGCAAATAAAAGTAAAAATATGCGGTGGTCTTTTTTTTTTTTACAGGGCCATGTAATAGGATAGAATGGGAAAGGATAATTGTTAACAGAGTCAATATATTTATCAAATTACGAAGTATTGTAGGTTCATTTCAACTGATCTTACCAATCGATTTTGTACTAAGTATTAAGACCGGATGATAGATAACAACGCGGTAAAATATTACCGCGCATTCACGAGAGAAGGCAAGTAGGAAAAAAAAAAGAGGTAAATCTCAGAGAGGGGCAAGGCTTATTTTAATTTCAGCAGAAAGCGCGAAAAACACCGGAACCTTTACCTAAAGAGTAGAAATGAGATTTTAAGCTTTTTTTTCCCATTTAAGACAAAGCATAACAAACTTGAACTTATTTTCCATGATTATACTGAGAACAGCACAATGTAGCAGTCTCTCGTTTTATATGGCAATCGTTTTTCACAGATTCATTTTAGTAGAGGCTTGGTTTTAGTCGGTTTATAAATTTTATTCTACGTATACAGAAACGACATTTTGTCTTGTAAATTTTGCTATTTAATTTTTTCTCCCATATTAATTTCACTTCATTTTACCAATAATGAGATAATGAGAACGTTTATTTTCAATGAAAATTGTAAGTACTGTGAACATTTGCATAGAGCAGGATATAGCTACTTACGTGTTTGAAATCCTAGCACTGAAAAACAAAAGAAAAAATGTAGAATTAATGAAACTTCTTAAGAGATCGGTATAAATAAGACTAGACTTCGTACTGATATATTAATTGACTAAAAGCTTAGAAAGTGGTGCTCTTGCGTGGCAAATGATTTGATTTGAAACTTTATGCTGAAAGTTATGCAATTAGAAACACTTAAAAAACTTCAGTGCATAATTTGTTATATGGCATTAAAGCTATGTCATATGTCCATATATGACAGAAACCAGTAAATGCATAAAAAATTAATTGCATATCAGAATAGTACTTGTTTCGCAAATTATTTGAATGGAGACTTTACGTTGAAACTACTGCTACGTAGAAGATACATATTATCCACTTAAAGACTTATTATTTAGTGTCAAAATTTTCGTCATGTTATCTATTTTTGAGTGTCTAATATGTGATTTTCAAATTGTAATTACAATGACAGAATATGTTAGTACACACATACGACTTAAATATAATATGATATTTACTTTGTATTATATTATACTTATTTATTGTGCTTTTAATTATAAATTGTTTCTATATATGACAGCGGATTTTCATCGATGAGTTCATAAATCTTGGTTCTTTTCCCTAATACTATATATTTATATATATTTTATACTGTGAAACTTAATTTAATTTTAATTTTTAATATATTGATTTTAATTGAGTTTTTACCTGTAATTTTGGATTTTATCCCTATTATTATTATTATTATTATTATTATTATTATTATTATATATATATATATATATATATATATATATATATATATATATATATATATATATATATATATACTATTTTTGTTAAAAGAATAATAATTGTGTTCTCTAAAATGTACTGAATAATCTTTTAGCTCAATGTAAAATTGCTTCAGTCTTAACTTAGCATAAGAAACCAACGCATGTGCGCGCATGCACACGCATACGCATGCGCGCACACACACACACACACACACACACACGCACACACACACACACACACACACACACGATCCCCTGGGAAACTACAATTTAAAAAAACTAATATTCGTATATTTGTCAGTCAATGTATTGAATAATCTGTTCAATGTAAATTTGTCTTGTAAATTTCGCTTATTAATTTTTTTCTCCCATATTAATTTCAATTCACTTTATTAATAATGACATAATGAACGCTTATTTCCAGTGGAAAATGTAAGTGCTATGGACATTTACGTAGAGTTGAATGTAGTTACTTACTACCTCCATGTACGGGAACTGAAAAAGAAAGAAAAATATAGAATTAATAAAACTTCCTGAGAGAAATAAGACTAGACTTCTTACTGCGAGTGATATATTAATTGAATAAAACTTTAGAAAGTGGTGTTCTTGTCAGGCAAGTGATTTGATTTGGAACTTTGTGTTGAAAGTAATGCACTTACAAACACTTCAAAAATTTTCACTGCATTGTTTGTTACATGGTGTTGAAACTTTTGACATTTTATGTGTTTTCAAATGGATTATAATGTGCCTTCAACAGATAGGCACTGAAGCACACACACCAGCATAGATATAACTGAAGTCTTACATATGTGAGACTACGGACTATGACCTTTCTGATGAAAGTGTTGTTTGCAAAAGTTATAATTTTGAATAATGACAAAAATTATATCAAATCTATATTTATAATCCAACATGGCATACAAGAAGACATGCTCCAGTGAATCGACTTACATAGGATAAACTAAGAGACACCCTGAGTGAAGGTGCATTTCTGTAAAACTACATCAACCAGCGCTGTATACTTTGATGAATACACACACGCACAAACACACAGACAGACAGACAGACAGACAGACAGACAGACACACAGACACACAGACACACACACACACACACACACACACACACACACACACACACACACACACACACACACACACACACACATGAATGTTTGTTTATGAAATCATAGTTCTTAAATGTGATACGGACACTCCATAGTGTACGTTAGTACAATGATAGTATATTTGTGAATACATAGAGGTGTAGGTTCCAGTCTCCTTCGTTCAGCCACATCTACTTTTTTTTCTCGTCGAGGACTTATATGCCCCAATTTTAAACTATTTATCTTAATCAACGCACGATGATCGATTATAACCTTTAAGCTTATAAAATATTATTATCACTATTATATCTATCTACCTGTATATATATATATATATATATATATATATATATATATATATATATATATATTACGGAGATGTACTTGTATAGCAAGTGACCTGATCTGAGATCGTGTGCTGGAGCGAAAACAATTGCAGCGTGGAAGGTGTTTATAAGCCATTTAAAATAACACACAAAATCCGTTAGATTCACTTCAACATTTAAATTTAATTTGTCAAAATATTTTCGTCGCTTTGAGACCGCGACCTGTTCACTGACAAAATTCTGTGCTGCATCTGAGAAAGTAATAGTTAGTTCATGATATATATGTACATGTGTATGTATGTATGTATGTATGTATGTATGTATGTATGTATGTATATATGTATGTATGTGCGTGTACGTGTGTGCGCGTATGCATCTGTGTACATGCGTATGCATGTGTGCATGCCTATACACATGTATGTATATATGTATATATGTATGTATGTGAGTATGCACGTATGTACTTATGGATGTACGTGAGTAATAGGGTAAGTGTGTAGAGTGTTTGTGTGTGTGTGTGTGTGTGTTTGTGTGCATATGTATGTACATGTGAATGTATGTTTATGTACTGATATGTGCGTCAGTTCAAGTTGTATACATGACAGTTACTTTGTTGAAGGTTGTATATACGCACATATATACATATGCATATACACATATGTAAACACGCACACACATATATGTGTGTGTGTGCGTTTGCCCCTCTCACCATCGTCTAATGGTGGATTGATACAACGTTTTAGATACATATATGTACATATATAACCTTACTTATACATATATAAACAAGTATACACAATCATATTGACACTCACACACGCTCACAAATATACATATCTTAAAGTATACACGCATATACGCTTAACCATCACTACACCTATACATATATATACACACACACATACACACATACATATGTGTGTGCACATGTGTGTATGTGTTGTGCGTTGTGTATGTGACTATGAGTGTGTGCATGCATGGGCGTATGAGTATGTGTAGATATGAGTGTGTAGATACATCTATGTGTGGTATGTTTATGGAGGAAAAAAATGCATATTTGAATTTTAACCGTTATCCTTGTATTAGTGTCATACATATTTGTATATGTGTATGTGTGTATGTGTGTGTGTATATATATGTATAGGTGTAGTGATAGTTAAGCGTATATGCGTGTATACTTTAAGATATGTATATTTGTGAGCGTGTGTGAGTGTCAATATGATTGTGTATACTTGTTTATATATGTATAAGTAAGGTTATATATGTACATATATGTATCTAAAACGTTGTATCAATCCACCATTAGACGATGGTGAGAGGGGCAAACGCACACACACACATATATGTGTGTGCGTGTTTACATATGTGTATATGCATATGTATATATGTGCGTATATACAACCTTCAACAAAGTAACTGTCATGTATACAACTTGAACTGACGCACATATCAGTACATAAACATACATTCACATGTACATACATATGCACACACACACACACACACACACACACAAACACGTCTACACGTCTCTCTCTTGCTCTCTCTCTCTCTCTCTCTCTCTCTCTATATATATATATTATATATATATATATATATATATATATATGTGTGTGTGTGTGTGTGTGTGTGTGTGTGTGTGTGTGTGTGTGTGTGTTTGAAAAGCGGTAGTAGGTGTTCATGTTCCCGCATCCTGGTGGTTCGGCAAAATAGACTTCGAATACTTGGTAAGATTTTGCAGAACATATAATCTTCCATCTAATTTTAAAACTGATATTACTGTCTTTTAATTTCCAGATGAATTTACTAAGACTAGCCGAAGAACGTACATGGGGGTTTCTAAAGGAATATTCATGGTTGGCCAATCTAATTTTCATATGGGGTTCCATAGAACCAAGGTAGAAAAAGCGTTTACAATCAGTTTACCTATAGCTTGGTATACTAAATTCTTCCGTTTGCAATAATTTTAAAATTTACATTGCTTTTTAACCCTACAATCACAGTACTTACTAAGATTTTCACTAGAATTTACAATGTTTTGTGGGCAGTAATTGTTCTTATTAGGATATCTTGATTCAGGTATAAGTGCTACGTTGTATATTTTTCTTTATTATGCTTACGTTTAGCATAAACATTATCTAATTAGCAGAATTCATAGAAGATATACATCTAAACTGCATTATAACATATACATGCTCCCATATATTCTACCACTTTTTATTTCATTGTCTAATAGTTCATGTTTTCTCTTCACCCGTTCCCGTTCAACTTTTCTTTTTCTGACCTCTCACCGAACAATTCTAAATATTAAACTTCCAATAACATAATCCTAAAACCTTGACTTTCCTGATAATAAATATAAAGATAAAGTTAATAAAAATATATTATTGAGTAAGAGAGCAGTGCATGCCATCAAAGTGACACTGGGGTAAAATATACGAAGCCCAGTATACCCATCATGACTACCCGTCTGATAAGGGTACACCAGGCACATGCATCACAACCATATGTGCGCGACATGGTGATCTCATATCAAGATAAACAGCGCATGACCTCGCAGGTGGGGCCCAGCTAGAATTTTGTTCAGGTCGAGTAGCCCATCCCGCTCAACAGGTCCCTGAATAAGGTTTCTTTAAGGATGTTGAGCAAAACACCCATGTTTCCAAAGGTGAATTATTCAAACCCCAAAGAATTCCTCTCAACACATGGCTATGATGCTCCCCCACTACTTCTGCTCATGATCAGAGATGCACATATCGTCAGCCACCAAGGGATATGCTCAACTGGTTAAGGTCAAACAACTGACAAGCAAATCTGTGGTATTGAGCAGAATATTTGCTGTAGCCCATCTTTTATACCAAGACAAAACAATGTACATGATAACACTTGTATTAAGATCAGAAGCCATGAGAACCACTGCCTGATACTGCGGGTAATTATTATTATTATTATTATTATTATTATTATTATTATTATTATTATTATTATTATTATTATTATTATCATTATGTAGCATTTAAATGGACTGACAGATACATTCTACTATGCACAAAAACTAGGAGATCGATAAAAAATTATAGCGTACTTACTTCTATGAAGAATTTAAAGATTTGCGCAAATAAAAGTAAAAATATGCGGTGGTCTTTTTTTTGTTTACAGGGCCATGTAATAGGATAGAATGGGAAAGGATAATTGTTAACAGAGTCAATATATTTATCAAATTACGAAGTATTGTAGGTTCATTTCAACTGATCTTACCAATCGATTTTGTACTAAGTATTAAGACCGGATGATAGATAACAACGCGGTAAAATATTACCTCGCATTCACAAGAGAAGGCAAGTAGGAAAAAAAAAGAGGTAAATCTCAGAGAGCGGCAAGGCTTATTTAAATTTCAGCAGAAAGCGCGAAAAACACCGGAACCTTTACCTAAAGAGTAGAAATGAGATTTTAAGCTTTTTTTTCCCATTTAAGACAAAGCATAACAAACTTGAACTTATTTTCCATGATTATACTGAGAACAGCACAATGTAGCAGTCTCTCGTTTTATATGGCAATCGTTTTTCACAGATTCATTTTAGTAGAGGCTTGGTTTTAGTCGGTTTATAAATTTTATTCTACGTATACAGAAACGACATTTTGTCTTGTAAATTTTGCTATTTAATTTTTTCTCCCATATTAATTTCACTTCATTTTACCAATAATGAGATAATGAGAACGTTTATTTTCAATGAAAATTGTAAGTACTGTGAACATTTGCATAGAGCAGGATATAGCTACTTACGTGTTTGAAATCCTAGCACTGAAAAACAAAAGAAAAAATGTAGAATTAATGAAACTTCTTAAGAGATCGGTATAAATAAGACTAGACTTCGTACTGATATATTAATTGACTAAAAGCTTAGAAAGTGGTGCTCTTGCGTGGCAAATGATTTGATTTGAAACTTTATGCTGAAAGTTATGCAATTAGAAACACTTAAAAAACTTCAGTGCATAATTTGTTATATGGCATTAAAGCTATGTCATATGTCCATATATGACAGAAACCAGTAAATGCATAAAAAATTAATTGCATATCAGAATAGTACTTGTTTCGCAAATTATTTGAATGGAGACTTTACGTTGAAACTACTGCTACGTAGAAGATACATATTATCCACTTAAAGACTTATTATTTAGTGTCAAAATTTTCGTCATGTTATCTATTTTTGAGTGTCTAATATGTGATTTTCAAATTGTAATTACAATGACAGAATATGTTAGTACACACATACGACTTAAATATAATATGATATTTACTTTGTATTATATTATACTTATTTATTGTGCTTTTAATTATAAATTGTTTCTATATATGACAGCGGATTTTCATCGATGAGTTCATAAATCTTGGTTCTTTTCCCTAATACTATATATTTATATATATTTTATACTGTGAAACTTAATTTAATTTTAATTTTTAATATATTGATTTTAATTGAGTTTTTACCTGTAATTTTGGATTTTATCCCTATTATTATTATTATTATTATTATTATTATATATATATATATATATATATATATATATATATATACTATTTTTGTTAAAAGAATAATAATTGTGTTCTCTAAAATGTACTGAATAATCTTTTAGTTCAATGTAAAATTGCTTCAGTCTTAACTTAGCATAAGAAACCAACGCATGTGCGCGCAGACAGACAGACAGACACACACACACACACACACACACACACACACACACACACACATGAATGTTTGTTTATGAAATCATAGTTCTTAAATGTGATACGGACACTCCATAGTGTACGTTAGTACAATGATAGTATATTTGTGAATACATAGAGGTGTAGGTTCCAGTCTCCTTCGTTCAGCCACGTCTACTTTTTTTCTCGTCGAGGGCTTATATGCCCCAATTTTAAACTATTTATCTTAATCAACGCACGATGATCGATTATAAGCTTTAAGCTTATAAATAAAATATTATTATCACTATTATATATATCTACCTGTGTATATATATATATATATATATATATATATATATATATATACGTTTATCGATTTGTTTTGTAAGATTACTGATGTGAAATCGCTTGTTGAAAGAGATTGTTATATTTCGAGATGTTGATTTTTTTCTTGCCAAATAAACGCATGCACTATATATTCGTCCTTCATTCTTTTATTGTCCTTATTTTAAATTATTTTCGTATTTTATCTTCGGACTATAAGATAAAATAAGAACAATAACAACCGAGTGAAGAACGAATGTATAGTGTGTGTGTTTGCTTGGGTGCGTGCGTGCGTGCGTGCGTGTGTGTGTGTGTGTGGGTGTGTTTGTGTGTGTGTGTGTGAGTGTGTGTGTGTGTGTGTGTGCGTGCGTGTGTGATTTAATTGGTTGTAATGGTTACAATATATTGTCAAATATATTTTCACTAATGACATTATTATATTCCAATTTTTACTGTTATAAAATTTTACCACAGTATTTTGTAATATATGAAGAAAGAAAACACAAAGTATTTTCTTTAAGTTAATATAAATAAACAAAAGAACTATTTTAATGATTGAATATAAATTGAAACATGGTATACATGTAGAACAACAGATAATGCATAATAACCTGAACTGATATCCCATTATTATACTGTCGACATCATAGTAAAACTGTATCTCGGTTTGTACAACACTCCATTTGCACGGTTTCATGATAGTAGGAATTTGGTTTTATTTAAGTAAGCCTTAGGTGAGATTAATTTTCATATATTTCCTTAAATATTTTCGATATTCAAAAATAGAGGTTCCATCACTGGAACTGTAAAAATCTGTGAAAACTTTCCAGAAGTTTATGAACATGTGTAGATATGTAACTCGATGCATGAGAATACACACATAAAGCATACAAACCTGCACATACAAACACAGAAAGAGAGAGAGAAGAAAGCAACAAATACCACAAAATACAGGCCTGTCGTTCCGCTGAGTGGATGAAGGTTAACGAACGCTATTTCAAGTCAAATACTTCGAGGAGTTTAAGCCTGAGACACCTGTAGTCGAGGACATAGTGTCTGTTGGCAAGTCCATGGGCCTTGGTATGACGATGGGGACATTAGCGATTTCGTCGAGGAACAATCAGAGGAGCTGATGACAGATGAACTCCTGTAGCTTAAAGAATAGCAGCATTCGGATACGATGGAAGAGATTGATTCTTTGGAGGAGGAGAGTGTAGCGGACAATGCTATCTCTACGAGTGACATAAAGGCAGTGTCGGCAAAGTGGCAGTATGTTTCTGAATTGTTGTTGTTGGCACTCCGTCGCTTACGACGTCGAGGGTTCCAGTTGATCCGATCAACGGAACAGCCTGCTCGTGAAATTAACGTGCAAGTGGCTGAGCACTCCACACACACGTGTACCCTTAATGTAGTTCTCGGAGATATTCAGCGTGACACAGTGTGACAAGGCTGACCCTTTGAATTACAGGACGTAAGAGTGAGAGAAAGTTGTGGTGAAAGAGTACAGCAGGGTTCGCCACCATCCCCTGCCGGATCCTCGTGGAGCTTTAGGTGTTTTCGCTCAATAAACACTCACAACGCCCGGTCTGGGAATCGAAACCGCGATCCTATGACCGCGAGTCCGCTGCCCTAACCACTGGACCATTGCACCTCCACATTTCTGAATTTGTAGAAAAAAGTCATCCTGAAAACGTATCTACAGGTCGAGCACCTCCTTTATTCAATGACACCGCTCTGGCGCATTTTCGTAACATTTTCAAAGGCAGGAAAAAGTAGACTTCTCTTGATATGTTTCTAATGAAACAACCTCTAAGTGTGAAAAGTGAAGAAAGTTTGTTCAAAAAGTTTAAATTAAGCGAAGAGAGAAAACGCCAGAAATTATTCTTCCTGAAGTCTTAGTAGAAGGAGATTCTCCTTCAGTAATTTTCCTCCTCCCCACTCCGTCTTCCTCAGGCACAAATTTTAAGATAATTAAATTAAGAAAACCAGTTTAATATTTCTTTTGCATTCTCTTTTATTGTTTTTATAATTGTCATTTTCCTTGTAACTGCACCTTTACCATTTTAAAACCCATAAAAATTAATTTAGTGCGGCTGGAACGAATTAATTATATTTTAATTGAATTCAATTGGAAACATTGATTTGTAAAACGAGTAAATCGTAAAACGAGCTCGAACATGGATCGGATTAAACTCGTACTGCGTGGTATTACTGTATTAGAAATTGATCAAATTAAAACTCTTTTCGAGAAAAAATCCTGAAGACCTCAATCTTATACCAATATGAATACAGAATCTAATTTGAAATCTAGATAACAAGTAAAACAGAGCAAACATTACCAAAATACCTAATATAATGTAATGTTTTCGTTTAAGCGATTCAACTTTTTTGTAATATTATGTATTTTTAGTTAAATTTAGAAATTTACATTAGTGAAAAAAATGTGTTCAGATATCTGTGATGCTAAATACAGAGGAGTAAATTAATGAAGCATTTCTACTCACGCTGATATGCGGTATTGTGTGCGCCTGTACAAAGAAATAAAAACAAAATGTAAATTTGGATGAAACAGGTCTTTTTCTCTGTTAACTAGTTGCAAGCATATATAAAAAAAAACAAAGTCTCCACTGGCTCAATTAAATAAGTTCCACTAATACATTGGAGTCAGTTGGATTTTCTATAGTACTACTCTGTAAAAACTGGTCTTAAGCTTCATCAAAATTGCATTACTATTACAACTCGGAAAATAAAAAGAGAAACACA
Organism: Octopus bimaculoides; assembly: GCF_046866305.1. NCBI lineage: Eukaryota > Metazoa > Mollusca > Cephalopoda > Octopoda > Octopodidae > Octopus > Octopus bimaculoides. The sequence continues at coordinate 19,494,916 of NC_142932.1, read as the reverse complement.
AGCAAAATTCCAAGCTACAAAGTTAAAATAAAATAATTTGTTTTATAGACGAATTGAAGTGGTTTGTGAAAGAAAGAAATCATATAGTATTGCTGTTTGAAACAATTCAAATTTGAATATACTTATGTAGTATGAGATATACTTACCTATAGGAGGTGATAATTGCTGTTGTACTACAATGGAAGAGAAATACATTGAAAATTGAAAAAAAGGGTCTCAAAATAGCATTTATAGTATAAAATAACAGAATTTAAGGAAAAAATATGCCAGCAGAAGTATCAATTTTAGAGAAAGCAGTTTTATCTCTTCTAAACAATTTCCTAAGTATAACAGTTTCTTCTTTATTTTGGGTAAAGAGCATGATAAATACTAAGACAGAAAATGCTTGCTGCATCAGTCTGAAATTCAACCAATGTAGTATAATATAAAAATTGTCGGAATAAATTACGTAATTAGTCATTGCTCTATATTATAACACGTACACTTTAATTATATTTTTAGCAGGAATGTTTAGTAATCGAACCCGGATCAATATATCCAATGCAAAACCACAACTCAAGAATCCGGTCGCGATTTGCTAGAATAAACCATGCAAGGCTTCGTGTGGAACCAGATCTATCAACATAGAAAATTTAGTATCAAACGTGCAGATCTGCATGATTAATCTGAAGTAGTAATGCTCAATTTTGTAGATTAATCATACAGATCTTCACGTTTGATACCTAGCTGTAGAGTATAACAATAATGGATGAATTTAGGCATTATGGAAAGTAATTTTCAACAAGACGTCC